>NC_084975.1:28668608-28761108 GCF_963691925.1 Scomber scombrus | reverse complement strand
TGAAACTGCTGCTGACCGGGTTCCCACTCAGGCACTGATAAGGCACCACCTGTGATGTCTTCTTATGTCTTAGAATAAGGACTATGAGAGATTAGATCCTGAACGGATTTTAAGTAGACTACCAGAAATATCATGAAAACCAGTTGAGGAATCTTTGAGATTCAGTAAAACATTCTGAACTTCAGCCTCTGTAACCAGAAAAAAATTGAAAATCTTCTTGAATGGGAGGATTCATGAATTTTAAAGGATCACTTTTAATTGGTGGATTTTTTGAAGCCAAATTATTTCCAATTTTTGAAAAGAAATTATTGAATTTTTGAGAGATTTCTTGTGGTTTAGTTATAAGACCATCAGTTTCTGATTCTTTGTTTGTTAATAATAAAGTTAATAGTTTGCCAAAGATGACACATATTATGTTTGTGGTTGATCAATTGGGTTTTAAAGTAATGTTTCTTTGGTCTTTTAATAACACAATTTAGTTTATGTCTGTAATTCTTAAATTGTGCAAAACTAAAAGGAGTAGGACTCCAAAGATATATTTTTTTAGTCTTTGTTTAGTTTTTATAGAAATCATAATAGCAGAAGTTATCCAGGGATTTGCTGATCTACCGTATGATTTGGATGATATTTGTGTAAGGGGAAAAGAATCCTTGAAACACAATAAAATAAAATCATGAAAATATGTGAATGCCAATTGAGGACTATCAGATTGAAGGATATCGGTCCACTGATGTTGAGCAATCATTAGGCGGAATTTAAAAATATTAGTTTGATTGAAAATTCTTTAATATTTAGGAGATGCATTTGCAATTGGACAGTGATCTGTAACATCCATGGACAAGACTCCAGGTTAAAGAGTTCTATTTAAAACATTGGTAAAAAGTTATCAATCAAGGTTGCGGTTTTATCAGTGAATTAGCATCTTAGCACATCTTCCACTCTAACAGGAACGAGGCGGAATATCATGTTAGCACACAGAATCAGTGTCTGCATTAAACGAAGAGTGAAGAGGCGGAGTGAAACAAACAATATACAGTATAACATTCTGTCATGAAAGCTACAAAGCATTCTGTCATTCTCAGAAGTAATTCAAAACTACAGCTAGTCTATTGTAACTTATCACATTTCTCTTTCCTGGAGACATTCTTACAGCTGCAGAGAGGTCCTTGATACATGTTGCATCTACTGCACACCTTCTCACCCTTTTTTAAGTACAACCTCAGCCTTGACTTTTCTGAATCAATTATTTTTTGTTCACGCTCAGTGACTGAGACATATTTTTCATAACGGCAGCTCTCTCAGTTAAAGAGTAATATCACAACAATCAAACAGTAAATATTAAACATGATTACATGCTGAATATTAACTGTACAAGCAGACGTGCAATAAAAGATATTCAAATTTATACGTGTTGTATTTGTAATTTCCCTCATGGTGTCACCTTTTGATTATTCACAATGAGCCATATAATCAAACACCTGGAGGATAGGGGAACTCCACTCTGTCAATAGCAAACAGTAACCGGACAATGGTCATGATCTGAGGGGTTGGGGTCTTGTCCGAGTTGAAAATGGGGCAGGGTGATTCTACTGACACTGGCACTTTTTTTTTTGGTTGAAGAAACAATATAATTGGGACAATATTCACAAAGGCTAAGATCATAAGACCACAGCCTGCATCCCTGAAAGGTTGCCAGGGTCTGTTGTCAGGCACTGTCCTCACAAAATTACAAGTTAGTGTGCAAAAACAAAAATGTTCTTATCTGTTGCCCCCTTCTATTTTAGTTGTGAATCTGAATCGTATAACCCAGAGTACCCAGTTATTGTGATAACACCTACGAGTGAGTCTTCTTTAAAACAGGTGGGTGCTTCAGGGTTGTTTATGCTCTCAATGACCAGTTTGCATGGTATCTCTGGACCACCAGGCACAGCAGGAACACACACTCTTTTTCAGAGCCTGGGGCATTTGTTATCGATCAGTTGTGGAGCACTAAGGTGCTCATTGCATCTTTCTTCTCCCTGGTTAGTAGCAACCGTTGGCTCTCTGCAGGTTTTTTTTTTTTTAACCACAGAGAGCTGTCATCTTTTTCCTGGAATGTAGCATCCACTGGCTCTCTGTAGGTTTCTAAACCTCAGTGAGAACAGAAGTTCCTTCATCCACTTCTTTTCCTCATCTATGAGTGCAGCACAACTCTCTCCCTGGGCATCCGTCTCGAGTGGTGGAACCTTTCTGCAATGGCTGCATTGGGTATCCAGCTGACTCTCCCTTTTGCCTCAATCGCTGTAGATGTGGTGAGGAGCACCTGATGGGGTCCCGTCTATTTAGGCGTCCTCAAGTGATTCCACTTCGTGTCCTTTATTAGATCCCAGTCTCCTGGTTTCAGATCATGCAGATGTCCCTCAGTCAGCAAGAGGTGTATCAGTCAGTTGTTGTGAGATTCGCAGCTGAATCTGCTCAACCATTGTCTAGAGAAATGGGGTCAATAAAAATCCTTTTATCCGTTTTTCTATCCGTTTTTCCTTCTGCTAAATGTCTGGTCAAAGCACACAGTTCAACTGCTTGTACAGAGATATGGTCCTGAAGCTGTAATGGAGAGCAGAGTAGCAGCATTTAGACCTTGACATTAGGCAAAGATAAAGAATATTGTATCTCAGTGTGCTGGAGGACAAAGCTGTTTTTTGTTGTTGTTGTGGTTTTAGCAGTATGACCATAAAAAAGAAAAATATGCTCCCAGTTGTTGTTTTATACTTTGTTCTTGATGCAATACAAACAATCTGTTTGGGTATAGTAGGCCCAGCATAGGTGTGGGAGTCAAAGTCTGTTTTAGTCTAGTGAATGCTGTATCAGCCTCTTCTGTCCACATTTTCAGTTGGTTTCAGTCCATAGTCATGCATAATAGGCAGAGTGGAGCCTCCAGGGATGCATTATCACAGATCCACTCTCTACAGTAGCCTGTCATCCCTGAAAGTGGCATTAATTATCTTTTGGTATGTAATTAAGGAAATTCGTGACCAAGGAAAGTTACATTTTATAAGGCAAACTGCAGTTTTGACAGACTGGCCTTGTGGTTCTGCTCTGCTAGATGTTGCAACAAAGCTGCTGTGTTGACTTTACAGGCCTCTTTTGTTGGTGAACAGAACAACATACTGTAAGTGCAAATTCCCAAGGCTTATATACAGTGACTCAGACTAAATACAGAGGGGGGAGGCCTCAAACCCCCATTGACAAACTGGACCAAGTCCAAGTTTTACCCTTCAATGTGAAAACAAACCAGTACTATATGAGTCTGGGTGTACTGGGACAATTAATTATCTTTTTTTTTTTTTTTTTTTTTTTAAATAAAATCATAACTTTTAATAGGCTATCAAAAACTGGTACTATTCCTCCTACTTCCTCTGATTTGAGTGAGTGTTGTGCCTGACATGGACGATATGTGATAGGTTCAACCCATTAACTAACCCCATATCTTACTTATCTTTAGCCCATAGCTTTTGTGGCACTTCTTGCAACTCTGGTTATTCAATGTTTGTGTGGGAAAACTTTCCCCAACTCTTTTGTTTAAAGTTAGTTCTAAAGGCAAAGTCTGTTTTCCTGCAAAAGTGTCTGTATGTTTTCATAAGATCTGAACACTGAATTTCTTCTCCACTATCCTCCCAAGTAAGATCTTGTGAGCACCGGCCCAAAATCTTTCCAGTTTACATCACATGTTTTGGCCATAGACATGGGTGGTGATGAGTTACATTCCACCAGTACACTGAAGATCCTGGTTATGGTAGGTATTGGCACAACTGTCAATGAACACATTTTATTATTGTAATACACCCAATCCCTAGTCATGAATCACTTTCTTTCCCTTCCCGAAACCAGACTTTTTTTTTTGTTCAATGTGTGTGTTGATACTTTCCCTAACTGTGGAGCATCTGCACCACAGTGTGAAAAGATGTTGCATGAACACTGTGGGTCTCAAGGCTCGGACTGGTGCTATTCATAAGATGGGGATAGAAAAAAAAACATTCCTTCCAAATGTTCCAAATGTCCCCAGAGTATTATGGGGACATTTGGAACATTTGGAAGGAATGTTTTTTTTCTATCCCCATCTTCTGACTAGACAGTGAGTTGAACAGTGTATGATTCTTTTACTGTGGTGCCTGCTGCTCCAACATTGGGAATGTATCTACCACATAATTTAGGGGATTTGGAAATAATAAAAAAAGGAGGGTTACGGTTAGGATTTAACTGGAGTGGCCAACATGGGATGCAGAGCCATGACATATTGAACCATAATGAATGCATTGCTTCAACGTATCATAACTGAATTCCAACATTCATTTTAGCATCCATTGTAATGTTTGTACTCAAGGCCAAGTAATTGCTTTTACATGTTACAATACAGCATTAAACTAAAGGTGCCTTTCTGACCACCCACATCAATTAAGGTTAATATCACAACCTACAACAGCAGCAGCGTGCAGCTACAATTCTATTCAGTTTTCTGTACAATACATTTCTTTTCATTTCCACCTATCACAGTCCATGGCAAACAGTGGTTATTCACACATGTCTATTTTTATTCAGTAATTGTGTTAAGGATAGGCTACACATTTTCTATGAGTCATTTATGTGCAGTGGAGAAAATATGTTAAAGGTTCAGAATGAAACTCGAAAGTGGTGCAATCGTAAATATATTTTCTCATCTGCGTGATTAAAATTCCCCAATGTTCCATAGCCTGCTCTTAATCATTTTAACTAGTTTACATTACACCTTCAACTGTGCTTGCTGAATGACCTTAACAGTCTTACAGTTAATCCTTCAATACAATAAACCTAGTTTTCTATCACACATCTCTACAGGCTCACTGGTTTAACTTGCTGGTTAACTGCCTATATTCTAATAATAATCTAATTCTTATATTCTGAACACCAATAACATTATCTACATCAAAGTATTATGCTATTAAACAAACCTGAACAAACTACCTGGGGTGTCTATTCATAAACTTAACATTTAACCCTCCTGTTGTCCTCGAGTCAAGGAAGGAAGGATGGAAGAAAGGAAGAAGGAAGGAAAAGAGGGAGGAAGAAGGAAGGAAGGGAGGAAGAAGGAAGAAAAGGAGGGAGGGAGGAAGGAAGGAAAGGAGAGAGGAAGGAAGGAAGAAAGGAGGGAGGAAAGAAAGAGAGAAGGAGGGAGGGAGGGAGAAAGGAAAAGAGGAAGGGAGGAAGGAAGGAAGCTAGGGGGGAGGAAAGAAAGAGAAGGAGGGAGGGAGGAAAGAACGAAGAGAGGAAGGAAAGGAAGGAAAGAAGGAGGGAGGGAGGAAGGAAGAACAGAAGGAAGGAAGGAAAGAAAGAGAGAAGGAGGGAGGGAAGAAGGACAGACGGAAGGAAGGAAGGAAGGAAGGAAGGAAGGAAGGAAGGAAGGAAGGAAGGAAGGAAGGAAGGAAGGAAGGAAGGAAGGAAGGAAGGAAGGAAGGAAGGAAGGGAGGAAGGAAGGGAGGAAAGAAGGAACAGGCAAAACAGACGGGGTCAATTTGACCCGGGAGGACGACACGAAGGTTAAAAGGCATTGTTATATCAAAAGCTATCTATCTGTTAAAGCTATCTATTAACACAAATTAGACTGTAAATTACATAAGCGAATCGCTAATGCTAATCCCTAGCATGGTTCGTCAAGGCTTCCAGCACATACACACATCCCAGCCCCCACTTGTACATTCAAATTTACATTGTATGCAACCCCAAACCAATGTCCACAACACATACAGGAGTTTATTTTGTCACCATAACATCAACATCATTTTCTTATCTGTGCAAAACCTATTTAAAACAGCTGTCGGTGCATTACTCATATCATAGTGACATTAGCTCAGCTTGTGACCCGAGTCCTGGTAGCCAGCATGTACTTTTGATATCAAGACCTGCTTTTTTTCTGACGTGAGAACTGAGATTTCATTTTTGTGTTTGTGCTGCCTTATTGTGTTGATGAAAGTGGGCAATAAGTCAACCATTACATTTAATATGTTTGCCTGCTACCTGTTAAGTCATTTTAGATAGAATCTCAGATTCACTTATCTTTGTCATATTAAACACTTCTTGGTATCTATGTGTTGGTGTGTATGTATGTGTGTATGTTTTTGATGGGTGCATTCACCGAATTCTGGAGTCTCCTCTGCCCCTGCTGCCTGCCATGCCTCATCTTCTCTGCAGTCTCTCAGGTGATTGACAGTTACACTGTGGTGGAACCCTCTTTTTTTCACCTCAGTTTAGGATAGTCTCCCTGACCAGTGTACAGGGTCTCCACAGCATCCATCATCTCGAAGGACTGCATTGCGTTATCCTCTGCTTCTCTTTCTGTTTGGTCCTTGTAGAGACTGGATCTGTGCCAGCTAGAGCATGTCATGCAGTTGAACCTGGCTCCATTATTGTGTTTTTCTCTGACATTCACAGTTGATATACCTATGGATAATGTGATTTTGGATGAGTGACAGTCCCACCTGTCCTATGCCACCGCAATGTTGGCATACTTGTAAGTTAATTCACTCATCCATGCCTTCCAGGAAACAGTTCTTTAGTTGTTGTTCATATACGGAGTCATGCAGTGCATTAACTGGCGGTGTCATATCACAGTTTTCCTTGAATATTTTATTATAAGATTATCTGGCCAGATAATCAGCTACTGTTCCATCAGGCTGTTGTTTGCAGTCTTTTATTGCTCCCCATCTTATGGTGACTGGGAAAGTCTTTTTGAGTCTGACACAGAGTTCCTTAATATGTTTACGACACTCTACTGATATGGAGGTGGCTTGGTGTGTGGGGTCCCACTGTGGCCATCTCCAACTGTACTGAGATGCCCAGGTATACAGATAAGGAGGGATATTAATACACACACAGGAGGTGAATGTGAAAGAGAAGTGTGCTGTTTGTGTCTTATGTCTCACTCAGGGTTTTTTTTCTCTGCCCATCCAACACCAGCATGTTTTGCTCTAGGTGTCCATGAAACGACCATTGCAAATAATCAAAAGAGAAATTAAAATGTTCGTGAAATCGTGTGACATTAATAAATGATCACCAAATTAGTTTTTTATCAAAAAATGTCTAAATCCATTATCCAAGGAGATGGATCAAAGACAACTGGACTTGGTAGAAAATGCTTGAAGACATTTTGCCACTCACCCAAGGAGCTTCCTCAGCTCTTACTGACTGTTGGGTTGTTATCAAGGTCATTGATACCATCTGGTTCATTAGTGTTCCTGGCTGTTGTAACAACAGTCATTTGAATTGTCACATGAGGCCAAATGTAAATGGTTGTTAACTCCTGGGAAAGAATGAAAGGACAGTATTATAGGTGGGAGATAAGCTGTGTCATAGACTTCGTCCCTTGTTGAGAGATGGTTTCTCAACTTTGACGTGGATGGCCTCCTTCACACCTGTTTTAAACCATTTGTGTTACCTACAGTATGTCAAAATATGTATGTTGTTATCTTTGAAAGGGGATACAGCCTTTCTTTTGTCTGCTGTTGGTTGTTGTTGTTGCTGCTGCTGTTCATAATGGTAATGAGGGAGGCTCATCCATGTATGTTATGGCTTCTTCAGGATACAAGGATTATATTGTTCACGATTGATGGTTTTCTCCTTCTGTAGCTGTTGTAAACATTCTATGAACCTTTTCTTGTATCCTCTGTTGGGATCCCGCTTCTGTGTTTCATGAGTGTCACTGACTAGTTTGGTGACCCTGACATGGTGGTCTGCTGCGTTTAGGACCACTGTGTATCTTCATTTATCAGCTGGTAGGATGGTGGTGTTTTGGTTCTTGCTCAGTGATGTCACAGCCTTCCTTTCCTTGATGGTGAGGTTGGAAGGAAGTGCCTTTGCTTTAGAAGTGGTCATTGATACCTTCGACCTGAGCTGTTCTTCCTCAATTTTCTGTTATCTAAGTTATTTTTCCTCATGGCTGATTCTGTTATTGTTATAAGGTCATCTATTGGTCAATGCTGTGGTGTGATGGTAAAGTCAAATCCTTTGGCTAAGACATCTTTCTCAGATTGGGTAAGTTCCCTGTCAAGTTCTTCACCCATCTGTTGAATGTTTCATCCAGTGTAGAACTTCTTTCTTTAGCCCCCAGATAAGTTCTTCAGTTTTCCTTGTGTTGCCAGTTTGTGACTATAGGTTTTGGAATTCCTGTGTTTGTCGTTCATTGCTTTTGACAAACCACATTCACCCATTCACATGCACATTCATGCGCCCTGTGATCACCAGCAGGATCTAATTATTCACATACACACTAACACCAGAAATATGGGGAACAGTATCTTGCCCAAGGACACTTCGACATGTGGACTAGAGAAGCTTCCAATTAGTAGGTGAACCGCTCTACTTCCTGAGCCACAGCCACCCCAGGAAGAGGCAGAGTGAAACACACAATATATAACTACCTGTCATGAAAGCTACAAAGCATTTTTCGTTCTCAGAACAAATTAAAAACAGCTAGTCCGTTGCCTGTAACTTATGACATTTCTCTTTCCTAAGGAGCTTCTTGCCGCTGCTGAGAGGTCTTTGATACATTTGCTTCCACTGGGAGCAGTGGACTGGACTTCTCTTACTTAATGTGCACCTTTAGCCTTGCCTTTTCTGAATCAGTTATTCTTTGTTCACACTCTCAGTGATTAAGACACCTTTAGGACAGCTAGAGAGACTTCACCAATAGGCTGCAGGCTCTGATCTGATCAGTCCAAGGTTCCTAAAGTCCTGTGCTAACCAGCTGTTTGGTATCCTGCATCACATCTTCAACCTGAATCTGATGCAGAAAAGGATATTGGTGCTATGGAAACGTCATGTCATGAAGGTACTAACTGGTTCTGGAATACCTTGGACCACAGGTGAACATTTCTCTGGTCTCATGTTGTAGTGGACATTGCTGTTATCTACCTGTTGCAGTGCACTCACTCTCACATGGATGAAAGTGGTGGCATTTTGAGAATCATGGTGTTTGACAAGATAATGGAGATTTTCTACGAGTCTGTGGTTGTGATTGCCATTTATGCAGCAACAGGATTAACAAAGTTACATACAAGGCTGAAATTATCTTGGTTAAAAACTGGAGATGTTTGGAACAGTGAGAAACACAACACTGAACAAACTGCTATCCATAATAAACAATCCATCGCTATTCATAGATTCTGGGTTTTTCAATGAGGAAGAAGGAAGAGATGTTGTCCTATGATTTTTTTTAAATAAGGTCATTGAACCCTTGTGAAAAAAACAAAATAAATCAGACAGAAACAACTATTCCAAAAATATTGTTATTTCCAAATAACATATTTCATAAAAATGTTTGGAGGGGATCTTTCAAGGTTGAACTTGATGAATACCATGAGATACAGCTCCACAACAAATGAGTGAGTGGACCTTGAGTTGAGACTTTTAATTTAATTAATATTGATAAAAGATTTTTCAAGGAGAGTGGGTACCGTACTTGGTTGTCCTCAAAAGCAGAGCTGAAAGAAATAACTGAACAGTTGCACCGCAATTAGTGTCACTTCCCTTTCGAAGAGAGACTGTGAACTAATTTAAACATACTGTAGAAAGGTTTAGAATATAGAATAACAAAATAGGGGAAGAAAGTCACTTTTTTATTACTTGTAAAAGAAAGTCTAACTATCTCTACACATGAATTGACAATAAACTCACCACTTCACTGCATCTGTACAATTTAATGCAGAATTATAAAGGACTCGGTGTGTAGAAGAGCACGCCGGCAGCTTTCAGATTCAAACATCGGTGTATTAATGTGGAGTTCTCCGTTTTCTGAAGCAGAAGTACTACACGTGAATGGTAAATTAGAACGGATTCATCTTGTAAGAGAAGATAAAGGCTTGATTGGAACATGCAGTGAGTGAAGAGGAGCATCATTCCCCTTTAGAGCGGATTGATAGAGAGGGATGGAGCTCAATTGATTAGAGTCAATTAGAGAAAAGGTCAGGCCACAGCTGGGGCAATAAGGCTACTGTCACTGGGATTACTGCTGCACTAACACTGCAGAAACACACACACACTTGCATCTCACACATGAGTGATCTCATGTAAACCAACACACACAGAGACTCATACGTCGAAATAGAGACAGAAGAACAAAACATATGTAATGTCCATGACACATTATTTTCAAGCTGAGACACACACACACATACACACACAGAGACATGCAAAAACACACACCTCCTACCGCTTATCTGATTGCTGTTCCGAACATTCGATCAATCCCTCCACATAAGCCTTGCAGACCATTTACTACTCTGTTGATCATCCTCATTGTTGATTGTACCGTTCACTCCGGAACGACACATAGTAGTGTTTTCTAATATGTCACTTCTATCAGTGCTTTTCAAAACCTCACATCTTGCTTGGGTTAAAATGATCACTTGTCATGAAAACAGTCAACATCACAACATTCATAATCACGATTTTTTTAAAAACTAAAAACTGTCCGAACTCGCAGTTAATAACGTGACACATTGCGGTTGGGGGCTGCGAGGTCTCCTGCAGCTAAGTCCATCTTCTGCCATCTATATATCCCGCCATCCACCTCCGATTATCGACTTTTGTCACTTTAAATTGATTTCATCTGAACTGTATCGCTTCTCTGGGTCATAATTCTATTAGGCATCTGCTATTCTGACGTTTTCCTTTGAGGACGGTGTGTTTGCGTGTTTGTTATCTGCGCTCAAATTACATGTAGCTACTGATTTGGTCGCTCAAGGTCACACAGACACAAAAAGAGACCATATTCTTTTTTCTTATAACAAACCATCTTTCTTTAAACATCCCTTGACACCCACGCATTCTCTTCTCTAACCTCCCTCTCCCCTCTTCTTCGCTTTTTTCTCTCCTCCTCCTCCTCCTCCTCCTCCTCCTCTGTTTTCCCCAGTATAACCATTCATTAGTATAACCTTCACTCTCTTTCTGTTCTTTCTCTCTTTCCCCCATGTTCACCCCTTCCCTTGCATATATCTTCATAATCTGTCCTTCAAGTCTGCATATTTTTCTTCCTCTCTCTATCTCTCTCGATTTATTGTCTTTTCTCTGTCACCTCGCTTTCTCACTCTATCTTTTCTCCTTTTACTTTCTCTGCTCTACACTCAAACAATAAATGCTGTTTTAAAAGCAAATACGCTGAGCAGAAGAGGAGCAATACTCTCTCTCTCTCTCTCTCTCTCTCTCTCTCTCTGTGGCATCGGTACTGTTGAACACTTTTTGGATTATTTCTACTTCTTTTCTTCATACTTTCAGTTTTACTTGCAGTGAATGTTGACGTTCAGTGTGAGAAGTCTATTATTTGACTTATTAACCCTAAAGCAGTGGCTAGAAAGCAGTACACACTTTGTATACTCTTGTGTTGTTAGCAATGTGTCATATTTTTAATGTCTATGTAATGCATGCACCATTTTTGTGGGAGTTTTTAATTCAATTTGGCTATCAGAAATAATTAATAATATTAGAAATAATTCATAATCCAGCTTGGGTCCTGCTGTTAAAGAGGAGAAATTATAGCCAATTTTAGTGATTCAGTCTCATAAAATGTACTAAACTATCTGTTTGGAGCTCTGTTTAATAATTCATTTATTAACTACTATTGGGCCATTTCTCTCTGTTAAGAATCTGTTTACTCTTATATACACAGCAACCAGTCAAAACATTAAAAACACTGATATGCAAATTGATTTTCTTGTTAGGATGGCATCTGTCAAGGGGTGAGATATATTAGGCATAAAGTGAACAGTCAGTTCTTGAAGCTGATATATTGGAAGCAGGAAAATGGGTAAGCATAAGGATCTGAGCTACTTTGGCGAGGGCCAAATTGTGATGGCAAGATGACTAGATCGGAGCATCTCCAACTGTTGCAGACCGAGTACACCACTCCATGGCAACGGTATTCCCTGATGGCAGTAGCCTCTTTCAGCAGGATAATGCACCCTGCCACACTGCAAAAAAAAAAAAAAGATTAGGAATAGTTTGAGAAACATGTTTGAGGAACAAACTCCCCAGATCTAAGTCAGATCGAGCATCTGTGGGATGTGCTGGACGAAACAAGTCCAATCCACGGAGACCCGATCTAACAGCTTACAGGATCTGATACCAGAGGACACCATCAGAGGTCCTTTGGAGTCCATGCATCGATGTGTCAGAGCTATTTGGTGGTTCAAGGGGACCAAGTTTGATGAATCTCCTCTAGATTTAAAAATAATAAAATTCATTGAGTATAGGCATGAAATATGAGTAATTTCAACATGTGTGAAAGTGTAATACCCCCTATAGTCTGTACACCATCCCTTAAATTGATGCTAAGTGACTACAGCAATACAGAAATGTTTCCAACAAGATCCATCAGGTGACTTGAACCTTTAAAGTAACACACATGTGTATGTAGCTACTGTACATATTACATACGTACATACTGATTACTATAAGTCCCTATTTTTACCTTACACTGAAGACAAAACTCCATAACTCACATTTTAGGTTAATTTTATAGACAATAAAAGTATCACCCTGTTCATCTAATCTTCTCTTTGTGGCTGTGAAAGGAAAGTACAGAGAGGTTTCTCAGGCGCACCATGGCAGACCCCAAACCATTAACAAATTCAGCCAGTAATTTCTGGGTAATTATTAGATATGTCATATATCCTAATAGACTAATTAAACACTATAATTTCAATTTAGATATCCACCAATTTATAAATGTGACACTGTAGTAACCTTACAAAATGACTGGAACTTGTGAACTGAGTAAGTGAGTGAGTGAGTGAGTGAGTGAGTGAGTGAGTGATGAAAATGTTGTTGAGGTAATTAGTCAGCTTTTCATTTAACGCAAGCAATTAATCAAGTCAATTCCTAAGTTTTAATATCTCATCTTGGGCTTTTCCTCGTGGAGTTTGCATTTTCTCTCTGACTCTGTGAGGATTTACTCCCACAAGAATTTGAGTGTGAATGTGTGTGTTATATGTCTGCGAGTTGCATGCAAGGAGAGTCTCCAACTCCCTGTGATGCTCCACTGGATGGGCAAGTATGGAAAATGTCTTTATGTTTCAATGAATACAAGATCAAAAGCCTTTAATTACATCCCCAGCTTTAAAAAAAATACATATTGTATGTTCCATTCTTCATTTTTTTTAAAAACAGCTAAATGTATCAATATAAAAAACATTGAGTTGAATTGGAAACCAGGGATCTCATCATCGAAAATCGTGAAACATTTCTTCTTTAACTAGATCTCCTGGTGATTTCTTTTAAAAACAGCTCAACTGATTCCCTTAACAAAGGCAGCACAGAACAAAGATGCATTTGATTCATTTTACATTAAAGGAGTCAGGAGTATGCTTTCACTTCATTTAAAACATCCACAATTAATTGCTATTACAATACAGCTTGCTGCAGTTTTCGGGTGTGTATAATCGTGCCTTTTACAGCTGTCTGCAGGAGAGCCGCCACCGTGTTGGACACATTCGCACCTCAAGGTCAAAATGAATAAATAACAAACTTACACATATTTATACCCACATTTCTCTGAACACAACCCTGAGAAGAAGCTTTCTCCATAATTGAGGCAGCTGGAGCTGGATGTTTGCGGCTTATTGCCTGTCGGAAACATAGAAAACAGTGGCCCTTGAGTCCAAACTAATATTGTAACACCTTCACACTATCCATACTATAAGTGTAAGCATAGTTTTTTGAGTCTGCAAGTGTCTGTGTGCTGTTACTGTGTGTGTGTGTGTGTGTGTGTGTGTGTGTGTGTGTCAGTGCCCCGGACTATTGGAGTGTGTGTTTACACGTGCTTATGCACTTACTGTGTAAACCCGAGGAGCTCTGGGACTTCATCTTCACTCTATAAACTGCTGCTGCATCTCTGTTTACTGAAGCATCCGGCTGTAATAAAATATTCATCTGCAAAAAAACCATCCAAATAACTTGGAGCAACTCCTGCATAACATGCATGGCTTTCACCTGAGACCCTGAGACTCTCACTCACCATCTCCTCCTCCATATTGTGATTATGAAGCACAGTGCAGGGATGAACGAAAGGCCAGACATCTCTTTAGTCCAGGCCAAAATATCTCAGCAACTTTTGGATGTATTGCAATAACATTTTCTACAGACATTCATGATCCTCAGAGGATGTTCTCTAATAACTTTGTTCCATCAATTTGTGGTTTTCAGTGAAATATCTCAACGACACTCGTTAGATTTTCATAAAATGTGGAACGTATAAGAAACATTTATATCTTGTGTATTGTGGTTTGAGTCTATCAGCAGGCTGGGTGGATGAATGTATAATTGATTTTTAAAAAATCTACAGTATTCATATCTGATTTTTTTGGAATTGACATTCTGAAATTGACAATGTGACATTTTATACTTTATACTAACTTATATATATGTAACTTTGTTTCGGATCTTAGCAAATACACTATTTGTGTAATTTCTATAACATATATCAGATTTTTTGTTCTGGTCCTTATTGTTATCCATATCTTTGGTTCACTGTATGCAAACAGCAGCAAAAGGTCAGAAGGCATAATGCCCAGTGCAGGACAACATCTGTTACCACATTCACACAAGAGATATTTTCAGAGGCTCAAGAGGGTAAAACTATCCCTGTGGTGGTTTTGCATGAACATGAGGAGTTGAGCCAGTTGTGTAAGTATCCTGAATCGTATTTCACATAATGGCCATAATGTGCAAAAATAGTTTTTCCTGGAATCCACTCTCAAAGCCTTAACCCAAGGAAAAAAACACTGAACCGTAGCCTTTATTTTCAAGGGAATGACACATCATGTTGCGCATGACATCTTCAGATAGTCACAGAAAACACTCAAGCACGAAGTAAGAAGCAAGAGAGGAAATTCAGTCCAGCTAAGGCCATTTGTTCAGCATGGGGGCTGATATTGAGATGCTGTTACAGAAAGCAGCAGAAGATTTTCCCTTTTAGATGGTGGTACTCATTATTGCCAGGCACACACTGTAAGTTCACCTCCTTTACTTTGTTCTGAACATGTTCAGCTAGAACTCCTTGAAGGTTTGATGCAGTAAGGCCAATTCAAATACACATTACTTACAAAAACGCATTTTGTGAAGCACCAGCCATGATTTTAAGTGACAAATATACCTTTATTCTTGAGAATAAATCGTGTGTGGCTGCAACAAAAAGTGTGTCCAATCCCTGTAAATTGCAGCAGACCCTTGTGTCTTGCCCCCATAAAATTCTACTTTTCTACGTGTTCACTTTTCTGGTCGCAGGAAACGAAGAATACAAATTTAAAGGGGACTTTTTATGCTCATTGTCCAGCTATATATTTTTATTCTGGGACTTTACTAGAGTAGTTTTGCATGATTCAAAGTTAAAGGGCAGTTTTCGCTTCTGTCTCTTTAAGGCTGCATTCCTGATAAGGCCGATTCTGTTCTGATAGGAGAAGCTTTACGGAGGCCGGCTGAGGCAGAGTTATCCAACAGCATCACTAATGAAATTCCGTACCCGACCTGCTTTCAGTAGAACCGAAACCCGACCCGCACCCTAATGAAAATCAGTCTACTACATCGGATACAAAAAAAAAAATCTCCACTTGCTTTTCTTTTTCTCAGCTCCTCAGGATCCATTTCAACAACTGCAGTGTAAGTTCAGGAAGGACGTATGCACGAATAAACTACATGATATAAAAAAGCTTTTATCAACTTGAATTGTAGGCATATTGTTGTGGATGTGTTACTAAAAATTTATATTTTTATGTTTGCAAAAATTACCTTTTAAAAATAGCTTAAGCATTGCACTGTTGCATGTGTCCAACCCGACCCAAACCTGCAAATTACAAAGTAAGGAATTTTTCACCTGTTTCATCTAAATGTGTAGGTCCGGTACCCAAATCCATGTAGGAATCTGTGCTGAGGGGGCAGCCATATGAACCATTTAAATAATGGGAGACTTTTATTGTGAAGAATTTATAGGAAATGAAATGTCCTCTTCACTGTATTAGCAAAGTTTTATTAGCGGTACTAAAAAGCGCTCAACACATCAACATATGGAGCTCTTTGCTCCGTAGATCAGTTAGAAATAATGAACAGCCACAGTGATGATGATGTTTGATGAAGAGCTGCAGACAACCAGCACACCCTTCAACAGGTAAACTACTTATTTTACATTGCCCTACTCCGTAATGGAAAATCCCTCACAGCGTGCCAGCTTGACATTAGTCATGGCTCAGCGTGAATACCCCAAAACAATGAAAAAATGCTGGAGCAGATGACCATATAAAGAAATAACTGATAGAAACTGAGCGTTCAAGGCAGTCTTAAGCCAGTGCTTTTCACTCACAGGGATTACTTCTACATACTTTTACATATTTTTGGCCATGCTTAATATAAACATCCATTGTAACATTACATATATATCTGGAAATAAGGAAAAGCATTATAGGTCCACTTTAAGAGTAAAATCCCATCTGTTCACCACACAGCGGAGAGAGCAGCACTGTCTAGAAAAAGCTGCACTCAGCAGTGTAAGACCTTTACCACCCTCTCTGCTCTGCTAACAGTTTAGCCTGATTATCTAAATCACTTTATCTGGATATCAATATTAATCCCCGTAGTGAACAGGAAAACATGCAAAACTATGGTCAAAACTGCATCAGTCTGTGATGTTTGTAATACACTTAATATACTTTTCCCTCTCTGGTCTTTCTTTACCAATGTTGCCGTGTTCCCAGGATATTGTTGTTATTACCGATAGAAATGATGGCCAAAATATATCTTTGACTAGAAGGGTCTAACAGGATGAAAGTTTATGTTCAGGTCAACTCCAAAGAATGAAACTCTTTTCTCATTTGAAATTGGCAAGCAAGTAACACAAACTGTTAAAACTGAGAGCGCATAAAATCCATATAAGCCGAGGTGTCTCCAGTCTACTGAATAAATCGCAGAGTCCTGCTGGCTCAAACTATGAATAAAAGTTAGAATTTCTCTTAAAACGTACCCTTGTCCCTGCTCGCCAATGTTAACTTGCAAATTGACTCCTGTTCAAATGTGTCTTGTGCTCCTTCAATAGTGGTGTCGTTAGTGAACTTCCATACGTGTCGTTGTGGCCACACCGAAAAGCTATAGATGGTAACGTGAGCAGTTACAGAAGTAATGTCTGTAGCAAGGACATTACATTCCCTTCCTTATATTTTGTCTACTTCATTAACATACATGAAAGGGGCAAAATATTAGGGACACCATTCAATATAATACACCACCACCATACATTATATATAGTGTAGAGAGAGAGAGAGAGTAACGTGAACACACTCAATTAGTCAGTCAGCACCAGTTTAATCATTTTCTATAAAGGTAGCAAAACATACTACATATAGATGGATATAATGATGGGAGGATGGATGAAATACCTGCAACAAGAGCAGAAAGATGAGAGCAGAGACCAGCAGACATAACAAAAGACTGACAAGGACAAATACAGAAGATTTTTCACAAAGAGTGAAAGTTCTTTTAGAGAATAGAAAAATGCTGTGTCGGCACCTTTTTTGAAAAGATGCTTAGCCGTATGTACAGATGTACAGCACGGAGCTTATAGTTGCTGTCCACAGAAGATACAGCCATGTGATCTTTATGCACAGAGCTTTTGTTGTGTAGCTTCCTGCTTTCATCCGTGGAAAAAGTCCACCCTTCATCCATGATCCCAGATGTTTTTGGATCTCCATTCTGTTTGATGGGAAGCCCCAGAGGAGCAACAGCAGCGCCACTTTAAAGTCAGCTTGGGGTTTTTTTTTTTTTTTTTTGCAGGAACACACTCTCTTTGTCTCTCAGCTTCACGTAGGTGTGTGATGTAATGTATGGACTTAACACATGTGTATCAGGATCATACATGTACACACTGGCTTTAGTTCTGATTCTCACACATAGAAAGGCAACGAAATCTCAGCACGGCATGCTATTTCTAGAAACAAGCAAGGGGTCCGATAGCGATTTAATCAGTAACAATGACATGTACAATGTGTTGTGTGGATAAACAATTAATTCAACAAGCTAATTTACACCACAGTGAGAGATCTGATCTCTTTTTCGCTGTCTCTCTCTATCACACATACACTTGCGCACAACCTTGAACACACAAAACAGTCATCATCTGCGGTACAAAGACTACAATATAGCGAGAGAAAGGACAAACAATCAAGTTAAATATTTCCACAGAGTTTGTGTGGATCTGCTTTCTTTTCTTTTCTTTTTTTACAGTTTACTGTGCATTTGACTAAAGGTGGAAATCCTGTACGTGAGAGGTTTTAACTTCTTATTAGACTAGTCATTAAATAACACAGTGTGTGTGTATTCTGCTTGGCCTGTGAGGTGTCAAATACAGCACAACTAATAGAAAATGTTAAAGCTTTAAAAGTAGCACTTGCAGGGTATATATGACATTGTCTATATACACATGAAATATATTACTGCTATATACATTCATATTTAAGGAGCTGTTATTATATATTAAGTGACCAAACTCATTGTCAATCTGTGCATTTCTTGTCATGCAACATATGAAGCGAAAAGTTGTAAGAGTCTCCATGTTCAGAAATAGCTGTTTTAACTTATTTGAGTGGTGTGTGTGTGTGTGTGTGTGTGTGTGTGTGTGTGTGTGTGTGTGTGTGTGTGTGTGTGTGTGTGTGTGTGTGTGACATGAAGAGAGGAGGCATTCAGATGTATCTAAATATGCTTTTCTTCCTCTAGATCAACAATAAATTAAGCATAAAAAAGGAAAAGTACAATTATTTCCTATCATCACTCTCTTTAATCTTCAATGACATACATAGGGCAAAGCCATAGTTGTCTTGATCTTCAGTTTCACAACTTTACAGTCTCAATTTTTTCAATTTGTCTTATCTGTAATTAAAACTGGGATTCCTCAGGTTTCAACTCTGACAATACAGCTGTGCTTGCAGCCACTTGGCTGGACGCAAGTATATGAATGTAGTACCCAGGTGAGAGTTTGTCTGTCTGTCCTGTCACAGATCCCCCCCCCCCCCCCCCCCCTCTGTTCCACCTAAACATCTGGTCAAAATGTCATGCATTTTTTACATTGCCATCTGCCACGTCTCTCCCAGCCTAAATCATGTTTATTCACGCTCAATTGCTTGCTAAAAGCGATGTTTAGTCAGAGTTGGTAAGCGTCTTGCAGTGTGTAAAGTGTGCACTTATTTTCTTGATTCATCCACCATTATGTATATATTAAGAGTGTGTTATTGTTATTATGGAAACTAAAAGGATACAATGGGTTAATTTGTCAGCATAAGACACAGACATTAGATTGCTATTAATCTTCTAATCTAAACTAATGTTTGATAACTGTATTATAAAAATGCATTAGAAATATTTAGAGTAAAGAATTGAGACCATTGCTGAGAAGTTATGGAGTGTCTATCAGCCTCTACATCACCAACAGTCTGGATTTGGAGTGAAATGAATTGGACTGCTTTGTGTCACAAACCAGACCACACTGCAGAGCAAAAAGAGAGAGAGAAAAAAATCACAAAGCTAAGGTTTTTCAAAAGTGTTGTTTTAACTGTTGTTGAGTCAGACTTTGGTGTGTTTAGGGAAATCTGAAACAGCATTTGAACTTAGGTTTGAACCTAAACAACTGTACAAAGATCCTTTGAGGAACTGGTCTCAGTGCGGTCACAAAACAAATCCTGGAACAGTTGGCTTGTGGCGGGAACATGATCCCTACTTCTGTTCAACCAAACTACAAGAAGTACTCTGCAAGTTTGAGCTGAACAGCTCCCATTCACTAGCCAGAGTGAATTAAGATCCGCCTTGGACTAGCCACAAAATACATTGCCTTCCTCATACTTAGCCAAAGGACCTTCCTCCTGTGTTTATGTGACTTTCTCCTGTCAGGACAGAACTAACAAATGAGCTGAGTGAATGTTCTCATGTGGCTTTTAGTGATGCATTATGGTTTGTTTGAATTATTCCAAGAGGAAAACACAAGTTTACCAACTCGTCCTCTGATTCGGACCACAGCAAACAAATTATAGGTTTAAATATGCTTTAAGTATGTAAGGAATTAAATGTTGAGGGCAATTTTAATTCCAACATATTTAGCGTGGTGCGTTCTGAAAAGCCGGTTCCATTTTGGATCTGGTTCCCGATTGGAAAAATACCTGGATTTGCTAAACTGCTATGCTAACAAATCTCTTACCAAACCCTTTATCTGTCACCCATATTTTTATTTTTTTTAGAAGAGAAAAATGTTGAAAATATTGGGGTAATAATAGCAGGGATTTTTAGTGACATGGCCACAAGGAAACTTTTAATGGTCCTGGTTAATGTGTCTAGACTCTAGAGTAACTCTGTAGCCAAAAATAGTCTCTTAGCGAAAGAAACACTAGCTAGAGGACTGTGTTTTTGCTGCTAAACAAGACTAAAACATTGGTGAGATGTCTCTAGTGGAACAGTCTAATGGATCATATCGTGAATTTTAGGAGTGGGAGAAAAAGGGGTTGAAAAAGTTGATAAAATGTGATCGAATCCCAACCATAAACATATTTATGTGTAGAGCAAGAGCAAACCAACAGTCTTCCAGTGGAGAGAGAGCGGGAACATCGTTGTGACACGAAGCAAAGGCTTTATGTAAAATGTTGTTTTACTATAGTATACTATTATTAGTGGACATTTGCACTAACAATAGTATGATATAAGCATCACTGCCAGTTGCTCACAATAATAACACCAACTGTACTGTACCGTTAATGTGACAATGATACATTGGTGTTTAATCATGTTTCTCCTGCAGTCCTTCCTGTCCAATTGAACCTATTTGTCAGAGCGCCAAGGTTTTGCTGGAGGCGAAGAGAGTCTCAAACGCAGTGCTGGAGAAGAATTCCCTGCTCTGCTCTGGTCAATAACGTTGCATTTTCACTGCAGTCTTATTGAAAACCTCTCTTGAAATCAGATTTGTCCATCTGCCTTACATGAAACATATCTTCTCATAAAAGAGTTTTCATGAGGTTTTGTGTGTGTGTGTGTGTGTGTGTGTGTGTGTGTGTGTGTGTGTGTGTGTGTGTGTGTGTGTGTGTGTGTGTTTTAGACCACTGTGGAAGTAACACCTCTAAAATCTAATCTGAACTAGTTATATTCCCATAAAAACAATGATGTTGGTGAGGTTATGAGGACTGAGCTCACTGTAGACATGGATATACACACCAACACATCCAATCTCATTTTCAAACATATGTAGCCACATGTTTATGATTTACTCAGATTTAGCTTCCAGTGACAACATCCTTATCTGAGCTCCATGGGGATATTTTTCAGATTGTTGCACCATAGTGATTTAGCCATTGAGGCCTCTAATTGCTAATTCTGTCAGTTTAATTAAAGTGCAAAACTACAGCAGCCTCTTTAAACCATCCAAGCATATCTCTGGATTTCCCTTATGTAAAAAAAAAAAAAAAAAAATAGCTGTGGGCTGATTGGAGGTTTTTTTTCCATGTTGAAAGCTTACTCTCTTTATTTCTGCTCAGTTCCTTTAGCCTATGAGATTTCCTCACAGTATTGCTACTGGGTTTAGTGAGTGTGTGTAAATCCAGGGTCAATATGTACATAACACTGGTAAAAAAAAGAAAGTAAAAAAAAAAGAGAGGGTTTACCTCTGTTTTAACTTGTGTGTGACAAGAATAACAAAAGCTTTTGATGAAAAGTTTACATTTGATATATATGTCCCAAACCGAATAAGACATAACATATCTCACATCTTTATAACTGTCTCCAGATCTGTTTTCCACAATTAATTCAACCCTGTGGGTATGTCTAATGAATTTGACAGGCTCAATCAGTTCTACTTGTGTAACCTGTCTTTATTTATTTTCACCTCTCTTAAAGTCAGCATACCGTTGCAGCCTCTGAGGATTTTTTGTATTTCAATGCATTCTAGCATAACCCTTTAAAGTTGGGCTACTTTGATTTTTTTTTTTTTTGTGAAGAAAGAAAACTAAACCTACAACCTAAAGCCCCCTGTGTAACACACACTTACTGCTAGACAGATAGATTCAATCTACTGCTTCTCAACTAGGTAGAACAGTGTTTGTTTTCCAGGTGTACTCATCTCTCCTTTTTTCTCTGTCTGTCTCTAATCTGATGGTATTTCTGATCCTGGGCCAGACAGAAACAACTGTTACCCACAACCACTTAGAATAATAAGCAGCTTCAGCAGGCCTACAGGGCCAAAACTATGATTCCTGGAGCATGAAATACATTTGGCATGCAAGAGGATTGTGAGTCTAACTGGAGTACATATTGGTCTCATACTGTAGGGCTACAATATAGGATGCCAAGGAGGAACCCTGGAGGATTTCATACCTGGGCAAGCACCAAATAAAAACAACTCTAGCACATTCTGTCTTCACTTAAACTTCAGCTGAAAAGTCGTGTTTCTGCAGCTGCTGCACAGGAAGCTGTTATGTCTTCCTGGAATCCATGACAGTCCATTTTTCATGGTTTGATATGTAAAAGAGAAATGACTGTATGTTCTTTGTGATAACACCCTTTTCTCAGCAAATAAAGCCAAAGTCGAATTGTATACATTGATACATTGTCTAAAAAAAAAAAAGACTAGAGTATTAAAGGACCATATGTTTTGTTCTCTGATTGAAACTATTCATATGCATGAATGTCTTCCCAGCACTACAGCTGAGACCCACACAAATCTAAATCATCTTTCATTTCTTCAGTGTTTCCTTCCTATATGCCTTTCTACTAACACTAACTGTCTGTACAATACGAGCTGTGACGATGTCCATAACGCACAGTGCTGCACAAGCCTTTCCTAAGAACCTTTACAATCAGAGAAACAAAGTAAGACTTTGTAACACAAAATAGTTCCTTTTTTGAAAATAGAGTACACTATTCCATTCTCTGTTTCTGAAGCATTGTTCTGATAATTCTGACCTTGGGCTTTTGTTTGTTCATTATATTGAGCCAGGACCATTGAGAGAGACTTTATTTAGTTTATATTTACCCTCAAGGCAAATTGAAAAACCTCTATTCTTGTGTTTAACCAGGCTGATGACTACACCACAATGATGCTATCAGAGAGGAAAGGCCTCGAGGAACCCACTCTCATTCTGTAGCAGGTACAAACAAACATTCAAGGATGTTTGAATCTCTAGGACCAATCCAAATCATATAGGCTTTAAAGACACAATGAAATATCAGAGCCAATATGTGTAATGTAATTTGATGGATTTCTGAGTGAAATAGATGGATGGGTTCATGGATTTGACCAGATTGTTCGGGGATTTGATGAGTGCAATTTAGCAAAAATGCTAATGGAGGACGTTCAAGTTCAAGAAGCAGGTGGCTCTGTTCAAAATCTGCCTGACACAAAACACTCAGATGTTGAAAAAGTTGTTCAATAAAAATGCTTTCTTTCTTCTTTTGATGGATTTGACAGAATTGCAAGACTTAACAGTATTTTAATGCAGGACTCCAGATGAGATTTTGGAAACATTTTTTTATTTTTATTTCAATGTGTCTCTACAGCCCAGTATCCCCAGGAATTTAGCTGTATTGGACAAGTATGAACCTCACAATTCAGGACGAAAGCCAACGTTCATTGCCAATGCAGGAAGTAGTGTGTCTTTTATGTACTGAGGCGAAAAATAAGGGTTTGGATGGTCTTGAAGCAAGTTTGACTTTCACACAGGCAACTGCAGTTTGCATCCTGACACAGATCTGTTGTCAGTTTATCAACTGTAACCATAATCTCTCCCTACCCTTAACCAAATATTTCAGTCGCTATTTAACATTTTGATTAAAAATGTCATTAAACATTTGTTTGCAGAATTGTCCAATTTAGATAGACGCAGTGTTCGGAAAGCAGAGAGGAATTTGGAGTTAGTCAACCAGTTACCAAGATGGGTCTAATATCAAATGGTTCATATTAAGTGATAAATTAGTGAGTTTAGCTGGAGCTAGTCGTGGCATTTGGCCTCATCACTTTTTTTTAGGTTTAGCAGGGAATTTAATATTCTGCTAATATTACTCTCAGGAAGACAAACTCCCCCTGGAAACATCATATACAAGCTCATACTAATTACATAGGGAGATAGGATATAAAGACAGATGACATGTAGCCCCTATTATTCAGGGATCCCACATTATTGCCGTGAAGAAGACCCGTCATTATGCCAAACTTTGCTTTTTTACGCTGAACCAAACAAAGCTGACATGCCGCTCCCATGTGTCATTCTAGATGGCATGCCGGTATTTCAGACTCAGAGGCTGGATGTGTAACAAAACAGCGTTAGTGTCTAGTGTGTGTAGTGCACAGATGTCAATCTGACAATGTGACTACCTTCACTGCCAGCCTAATGGTGGAACAATAATGCATCCCTAATTCATGTTTACAGGCTAAATAACAGCGCAACATTCCCACCTTGAACACGTAGTGTGAAAGGGGCTTGTGTTTGTGTTTGCAGGTCTGTTTGTACAGTGTTATTTTCTATCTCTGTATGATAATTTGTGTTTTTCCAACAGGGTTACTAATTAAAAAGGCAGAGAATATGCATGAGACAGCCTCTCTGGCAGAGCAGAGGCAAAACAGTGGAAAGTCTATCGACTTGAGGAGGAAAAAATACACAAAGTTTATATCTATTCACATAAGTCCCATTTCTTAGGGGGAGTTATATCCAAAACAGCAGCAGCAGCAGCAGAGGAGACAGTAGCATGAGACAGTGGGGGAAGAAATGACCGGCACGCCCTCTTAGGGACTCTTGGTTGATCTCTTCCTGGTTGGGCGAGCCGTGTGGGGATACCGAAGCTATTGGGAGGCTGTTGCGTTTGGAGCACATGTCGTAGAGGTTCCCTGAGAACTGCATCTTCTTGGACTCCTGACGCAGAGACTCCCAGACAGCTGCTGCTTCTTCCGGACAGCCAGCCATCGCCACGTTGGCACAATCGTGGAACTCATCCCATGACCTAAAGAAACAAAGATGAAAAGGAACATAGAGACACATGAGAAGATGTTTCTCAGACATGACATCAAAATCAGTTGGTAGTTTGACCAATTTGGCACAAAAACAACTGACGGTTTGAATTACCGTTTTCATTTTTAAGACAAATTATTGGGGTGAGGACTTCCCGACAGGACAAGGTTTCTCACCACAGATAGGGCCACAAATAATATTATTGTTGTTGCTGTGCTTCTCTGTGTCTCTCCCTCTCTCTCAACCTAACCAGTTAAGGCAGATGGCCGTCCACCTAGAGCCCACTTGTGCTCACGGTTTTGTCCCATTAAAGAGAAGTTTTTCTTTGCCACTGTCGCCAAGTGATTGTTCATGGGGGAATGTTGGGTCTCTGTAAATGAAAGAGTACGATGTAGAGCTGCTACCTTGGCTGTAAAAGGTTAGTCTTGTTTTGCTTAGTCTTGATTTTCTGCTCGCTTTCAACATAGACACCAGCATTGTATGAAGTATGTGTCAAGTTTTTCAGTTCTTTGACTGAGCTGACTTTCTCATATTCAATGAAAAACTCAGACCTACTTTTTTTTTTTTTGCCTTTATGCATTCATGAATTAAAGCCTAGGAATAAATCCAATTTCTTTGCTCAAGTTGAACATTAAACTTGTACAGACAGGTTTGACTGCATATTCAATGTAGCTGCATTTAAAATTCACCTGAGCCAAGACACATGATCACACTGACTCGTGCATACTAACATGATTTAACAAATGAAGATCTGAAAATAACTGATGAAGATGCAGCGAGCGTGAAGCATTAGTCTTCACTGAGAAAATCAAATTCGATCTATCTGTTTGCTCCTTTGACTTCTTTTGGTAGTTGCCAAGATACCATCTGCTTATCTTCACCACTTTGAGGGCAAAGGTCATCTTGTGGGTTAGATCGAAATGTGGAAAAACCTTCATTAGTTAACAGAAAGTGGTAAAGCTGTCATGAACTGGGTGTGTGTTGAATCACTGCTGTGTTATATCCATCAGGAGCAAAACGTACATTTGAAACACACTGTGATGTGGGAGGAATGATAATAGGAAAGAAGAGTTGGGGAAGATGAGAGACAGAAGTGATATTGAAGAGGGCCCACTCTTTCTTTCAATGAAATTCGGCATTACATTTTTATACCAATAAACTTCAAGCTCGAGAAGCAAGTGGCTCTGTTCAAAACCTGCCTGACAAAAAACACTCAGATGCTAGAAAAATTGTATAGGTAGCATATTTATTTCATTGCGTCTGTAGAGCCCAGTATCCCCAGGAGTTATGTCCGTATTGGACATGGTATGAACCTCAGAATTTAGGATGATTTTTCAGGTAGGGGACTGCCTACATGAAACAGATCTGTAATTAACATTTGTCAGTTTATGAACTGTAACCAAAATCTTTCCCTACCCTTAACCAAGTTTTTCAGTTGCCATTTAACATTTTCATTAAAAACATCATAAAACATATTTCTGTGGTTTTGCAGAATTGCCCAAGATTGATGTTGTCTGACAACAGGATTGGTCACAAAGCATACACTAAACTGCTATCAAATGCTGGCCACAAGGAACATCTTGATCAAGACTCTGTAAGAATCAGTTAATCAAAATAATAATCAAAACACATATCTTTAAAGCAATCCACAAAATGAACCAAGCAAGCAAACCTTACTAAACAACTCATGTCTTTGTCAAAGACCTTTTTTTTTTTTTTTACTAGCAATCATGTTTTTAGTAATTGAAGTTGGTCACAGAGATGTGGACTTTGATAGACACGGTGTTCGAAAACCAGAGAGGGAGTTGGAGTTGCGCTCCACATCTGCTAAGTCAAAACCGGTAACCAAGATAGGTTTAATATCAAATGGTTCATATTAACTGATAAATGAGTGAGTTTAGCTGGAGCTAGTCGTGGCATCTGGCCTCATCACTTTTTTTTTTTAGGTTTATCAAGCAGGAAGTTTAATATTCTGCTCTTATTACTCTCAGGAAGACAAACTCCCCCTGGAAACATCATATACAAGCTCATACTAATTAGATGTAAGGAGATAGGAAATAAAGACAGATGATATGTAGCTGCTATAAGCATCTGTTTAACTATGTATGTGTTTGCAGATCTGTTTGTACAGTGTTATTTTCTATCTCTTTAGATTTTGTGTGTTTTTCCAACAGGGTAACTAATTAAAAAGGCAAAGAAAATTCATGAAACAGCCTCTCTGGCAGAGCAGTGGAAAAACAGCGGAAAGTCTATGGAAAATGTTTATATCTATTCACATTAGTCCCATTACTTTGGGGTAGTTATCACTAAAACAGCAGCAGCAGCAGCAGAGGAGACAGTAGAATGAGAAGGTGGGGGCAGAAGTGACTGGTGCTCGAGACTATTGGTTGATAATAGAAATATCCAAATTGTGGATAACTTTACTTCTTTACTGTTGATGAACCAGAACCAGGTGTTAACAATGATGAAGACCAAAAACCATGATCTAACTCATCTACTGCGACTAGTGAGGGCTCAGATGAAGATGATGAAATGGAACCTAAGCATCTCTCTGCTTTGGAAGATCCCTGTTGTCCCTCTCACAGAAGATGCATGGCTCACACCTTGAATCTAATTGCCAAAGATGTGGAAAAGATAATCGAAAGACTATACAAAAAGGCTGTTTTTGCACAGGTGTCTGCTCTGTGGAATGGGTAAACAAAGCCCAAAAGCATCTCATCTTTTGTCAAGGAAAAGCTTGGCTTTTGACACACAATGGAACTCTACAGATCTGTCTATGAAGCAACATTTTCACATTGCAACATTAAGCCCCAAGCTGATATTGTGGCCTTTCCTGCATCTGACAAACTTATCCTGCACACTGCATGTGATGAGTCGATTCTCTCCAGAGGAAATCAACTTCATACACAAGTTTGTGGATGTAATGAGGCCCTTATGATGTGCACTGAACATCCTCCAGGGGGAGAAAAACATCTTTCTTGGGTACTTGGCTGCAACCATTGCACAACTGCTAAGTGATGTAAATGGCCTGTTGGTTGAGTGCTCAAAGCCTACTCCTACACAAGGTCTGATTACATGCAGTCCCCTCATAAAGAACAGCATGCAAGACTGGGAGGCTTGCTCACACCTGCAGTTCAGAGCAATGTTAAAAGGAGAAATTAAAACTGTGGTGACATTGACAAGAAATACGATGCAGCATCATATTTCAGATCTAAAAGAATCCCAGAAAAAAGTAAGTAGATTTATTTGGGCGCGCCAATCACAGATGGGTTTGCTGAGTTCATGCTGCTGCCTAATCTCAAAAAAGCTGTTAATAAAGTACAACACTGCACTCCCCTCAAGCGCTACAGTGGAGACGCTCTTCAGCACTGGTGGTTAAATATTTAGGCTTGGTGATGCCAACTTTGAGAAGCAACTGCTCTTGAATGCCAACAAAAAGATTTAAACTCCTTTTATTGGTGGGTTGTACTGTCAGTATCTATTGTTGTAACCTTTTTTGTGGGGCTATAGAAGTGGTACAACATATCGGGAATGAATGTATTGGTGTGCAGAGGTGTAGCTGCATGAGAACAACAGAGAATTAATTACTTTTTTTTATGTTTGTCTACTCAATGTTTACTTTTTGTTCTTTTCTTTTTAGAGGATGTTAAAATATGTTGGCTGAATATTGCTCTGTAAAGCTTTGGCTAAAGCCTCTGACTTGTACACAGGGGAAATCTGCCCCTAAAATGGAGTTGTGTTGAAAACTGTATGTGTGTTAAAAGCTGGATGCTGTGTGTTTCTGAGATTTAAGAGCTGTGCTTTTTTTGTAAGGGCAAACAACAAGTCAGTGAAATAGAAAATCAAACTGAATGAGAATGACTTACTCATTGTTTACTTTCAGTTCTTTTCTTTTTAGAGGATGTTGAAATATGTTGTCTGAATACTGCACCCTAAACAGACTAGGCTACACTTTAGTTTACATTTCCTTTCCTTTCTTTTTCTTACAATTTTTGCCTGTGTTGGTACTTAGGATCTTGTTGGTACTTGGCATTTTCTGGAGTTCAAAATATTCTCATGGAGGTTTCTTCTTTAATGCAAACCATGGTCTTTTTCCCCATTATTGCTTTCTCTAAATTGTGCTCTGAACTGAAATCATAGCACATCTTTCAGCTTGCGACTGTAATGAAGGCAATGATGGCGCCTATAAAAGCTTGTTCTGAAGTATATGAATCTATTTTATGTTATTGAATTGCTATATAGTTTGGTTCATGCAGGTTAAATAAAATGTCCATTGAATGTACTCTCTTTTTTTCACTTTCTGCATATTATGGCACATTGTAAGTGGTACAGTGGTAAAACATGTGATTCTATACAGTAACTCAGTCTGGCAAGTGGGATTGATTGGGGGCTGGGGATTGATGGGTAGGAAGAGGTTCTATTCAAAAAGAATAGCTTCGAGCAGCTCATTAAAAAAAAAGGGAAAAAAAACCCAGAGGAAATTAACATGCCCTAGTTTATTTTTTGGGACAGTGGACTAAGTTCAAAATTCATAATTGTGAACTATGGATGTGAACATTGTGAGCAGGACTTTGAGATTTTCCTCATTCTTTAAGAACTCTGTTGAATCTCTACATTTACTTTCAAACACTAATGATGTACTGAACTGCTTCAATGATATGAGCACAAAAATGTGTAACATACATTACGTACACATAACCATGCACACATAGACAGAGTATAAGTTGGATACCAGAACTTTAGAACTTGGGTTGGACTTAGTGAGGTTGAAAGCTGATCTGAAAATGTGTTTTGAGTTTACTTTTGAATGAGTCAACTAAACTAGCTCTCGAATTTGGGTAGGAAGATAATTCAAGAAAGAGAGGCTTGGTAAAAGAAGCCCTACCACCTACTAATGTTTTTTTTTTTTTTGGTAAAGTCAGAGGATGAGCGTTTTAAGATCCTGGAGCCCTAGCTGGTAAGGGATGACTACAGATGATAAGTAGGATGGTGCAAGTTCATGTATTATTTTATAAGTTAAAAGTAGAATCTTGAAGTCAGATCTAGCATCAAAGATCAAACATCTTTTAAGATCAAATAGGATCAAATAGGACCCCGAGATTTCCAATGCAAGAGCTTTGTGAAATGGTGGCGCGAGCTAGGTTCAGAGTAAGATCACACAATTTATTTCTAATCTGCTTTGGTCCAAGAATTAGCATTTCAATTTTCTCTGCATATAAAACAGTTAAGTTAGATTACATCCACTGTTTCATTTCTGATATGCATTCTTCCGGTTTGACCAGCTAAAGACAGACATCGGCCTTAATGGAGATGTAAAGCTAAGTATCATCTGCATAGTGATTAATGTACCAAGAAGGAACATGTAATTAAAGAAAACAATAATAATGAGCACAGATCCCTGTAACTCACCATAACTGACCTTCTTGTGGTCTGATTAACAGTTGTTCTGTCAGTAGTATGACCTAAACCAGGAGAGAGCAGTGTTGTTGATACCAATATCATTTTTTTAATTGATCTAATAGAATGCCATGATCTGTTGTATTGAAATTTGTGCTGAGGTGTATGAGCACCAATATTGAAACTGAGTTGAAGTCTGAAGCAAGTAGTAAATCATTTACTACTTCCATCAAAGCAGTTTCTATGTTGTGGAATTTTCTGAAGCCGGATTGATGAGGGTCATGCAGGTTATTGGATGAGAGGTGATCTATGAGTTGCTGAGCCACTGCTTTTTCAAGGAGTTTTGAAAAGAATGGCAGATTTGTGATGGGTCTGTAGTTGTGGATCAACACAGCTGATTATTATCTGCACCAATAGTGGGCCAAGAATTAGAAAAAGGTCGTAATAACTTGGAGGAGAGAACCAGTTTAGGGAGTGTATCGAGGGAGAATATCTCACAGCGGGTGTTAAGATGTAATCGTCCCGTCCTGAGTGGGAATTGAGAGAGTGGAGGATATTGTTTTCCTGATTTAATCAGTTTTAGTGGTGTATAATTCTATGAAGTCAGTTGCAGTAAGGGCGGTGTTACATATAGCTAGAAGACAGTCTACAAGTGAGTTTAGTTACAGTGTCTAAAAGAAATTGTGGCTTATTTTTATTAATTTGTGTCAGGCCAGAGAATATAAGATGCTCTAGCAGCACGAAGAGCACGTTTAAATTCAAGCAGGTTATTAGACCATGCAAGCTGAAAAGTTTCTCGCTTGGTTTTTCTGCATTTGTGTTCAAGGTTTTTGTTTAAGAGAGCAAGGGCCTTATTTAGTAAAGGTTTGCGTGTATAAAAACGTGTGCAAACTTGACATCACCCGCAAAAAATGTGCAAACTGATCTACTAACGAAGCGCACTGAGGTTTGCGTATTTCAGATGTGCAAAATAATACGCACTGTCCATTTAGTACGTTTGCCATAATGAATATGTAATATGAGATGTTTCAACCCCAGTGTGCAAAATACAGGGAGGAGAAAATGCTAATATGTTATTTAGCACGTGCATTGTGATTTACCAAACCTGAAGGTATTATTTCTGACGCTAACTGCATCTATAAATAATACCTTTGAAGGACAGGTATTAACCGGCTGCTCACTGCGCACAAATGACTTCTGTTACTATGGAGACGAGGAGACGGAGGCACAATGACAGAATACACACAGGACGGAGTTTTTCCACCTGTGTTAATAATTTTGAAGTGGAATATTTGTGGTTTTACTAACAGCATTGACTTCGTCACAAAAACTTTTCCATATGGTGTTTTTTTCTGGTAATATTAGTTTTTGTTATAACTCAATATATTAGTTAACCTCTTCCACTAGAAACTGATCACATTTCATTTTGCGCTTGCAGCTTCCTGCTCGTCCAAACTCTCCATAAAGACACAAAACCCTCATTTAAATACTGCTGTCTCCACCCTGTTGCACCTGTTTTCATTTACACACTTATTCTTAGTAGATCACCCGCAAAACGCACGCAAACAAAACTTAATATAGTATATTCCATGCTATAATGTGTGCAACAATAAACTGTTAGTATATAGTTTACTTATGTAATCAGAATGTAATTGTTACCATCTTTTATCAGCAATGATACAACATATCATTTGAAATATGATTTTATATTACACAAACTAATGAGAAAATAATATACATTATAGTATTACTAATAATTAGTAAACATCATTTAATTCTTTGTGGACGGTAGCAGTAATAAGCATTAACAAAAATTTAGTTTCCATTTATTTATTATGGTTATAAAGTGTTATTTTTGCTGCTAAGTAGCAATGTACACACCAGGTATGAGTCATGTGTTCTTTTAGTTATTTTCCTTCAGACCCACTCTTCTTTTGCCTAAGTGCATTAATGAGTTAGACCCGTAAAGCTTCGGAGTAAGTGCAATTTCTTTGCTCAACTTGTGTGGACAGGTCTAACATATTGACTGCATATTCAATGTAGCTGCATTTAAAATTCACCTGAGCCAAGACACATGATCACACTGAAAATATCTGAAAAATAACTGATGAAGATGCAGAGACCATGAAGCATTAGTCTTCACTGAGAAAATCAAATTCGATCTGTTTGCTCCTTTGACTTCTTTTGGTAGTTGCCAAGAGACCATCTGCTTATGTTCACCACTTTGAGGGCAAAGGTCATCTTGTGGATTAGATCGAAATGTGGAAAAACTTTCATCAGTTCGCAGAAAGTGGTAAAGCTGTCATGAACTGGGTGTTTGTTGAATTACTGCTGTGTTATATCCATCAGTAGCAAAACGTACATTTGAGACACACTGTGATGTGAGAGGAATGATAATAGGAAAGAAGAGTTGAGGAAGATGAGAGACAGAAGTAATCTTAAAAAGGGTTCACTGTTTTTTTCAATGAAGCTCAGCATTAAACTTTATTCCAATAACCTTCAAGCTCTGCATCGAGAGCTCAATCTATGACTGTAACTGCCTTCGCTAATTCTTCAATATATTTCTGAGGAAATACTGGCACAGAGAGAGGGAGTACTTGTGGACAAAGCAGTAACAGATGGCTCTGTTCAAAACCTGCCTGACACGAAAAACACTGATAAACAACGTTTAAACACTTAAAACATGTAAACACTAAAAACACACAAGTCTTCATAATTAATACCTTCAGAACAGTAAATTTGCTGTACACACACATAATACATAATTTTATCCTGTACTTGTGAGAAGTGTCAGAACAGTCTGCTATCTTGGGAGATACTCTTGGTTGCAGCGTAACCTTTGAGCCGATCGGAATATTGACATCGATTTCATCTCTGTCTGGTCAGAACAGAACATGGTCCAGGATGTGATTAGACTCGTTTACACAAACACTGGAAGCAGAGGGAACGCTGCTGGCCCAGCTCCATCAAACCTTTTTCATCTCCAAAGCAGTCTTTTGTCTGTTTTATGTCTCATGTGTTGAGTATGTTTATAGGAAATAAGACATTACGGTTTTAGAAGCGAATTCCGTAAAGGTTAGGTGCTGCCAGATTGATGCACTGTCCTAATGACAAAACCTAAGTGACTCTTGGATGTATTGCTAGCTCACAAGCTAAATGCACAAAATAGCTTTCTACTGGAGACACTTTAGGGAAACGCTATAATATGCAAGACAAGGGTCATGACTAAGTGATTAACGCTGTGAGCTAATCTGCTCACCACTGGCTGTGAGTTATTATTACAAGCTATACATCACACAGGCTGTGGGCTTGATCATGTTAAGGTTTTTGTTAATAAAAAAAAAAAAAGTATACATTTCAATATAAAAAGATCATTAATAATGGTGGTTGTCAGCCCTTGATTAGGCTACACCAGCATATTGTTTGACGTTTGGTGTCTTCATTATCAGATATTTATCTGGCCATGCCTGAACAGAGCTGGATAAACATGTGTGGACCATATATTTAAGAATCTGAGGGATGATTCTGATAATAAAGCTGTAATACAGAGAATAGAAAAGTAACTAATGCACTGGTAAAATTGATAATTGGATGAATATTCATTAGGCATACAATTTAATATATTTTGGACTAAATAAACTATTTATTTGACTTTTCTCATAATAATGACTACAATATATTCACTTTTTTTCAATGATTGTTAAATCGTAAAGACATGGTCGTGTCTTTTCATGCGAAAAAAGAGATAAGAATAAAGAAACATGGCAGGTTATTATTAAACCTTACCACATTTTCCTATTTGTAGAGAGTTTTATGACTAAGTAGAAAGAGCAGCCTAGCCAGCAAGGCTATCGAAAAAGTACCTACTCTTTCAACTGGTGCTGTCAGTCTACCATGTAATCCTTGAGAGTTTTACTAAGCTAAGCCATTTCTGTATTCACACATTTTTTGGGTGGGCTTGAAATGGTGGCTCCATGATGTAGAGGGGCTACTAGAATGAACCCCCTTTCCTCACTATATAAATACTAGGGCGCATGTACTCATAGTTGCTATTTTTACACTATAAATTTTCATCAGACACAACTACGATTCACTTCAGATGTTGTTGATGCTGTTACTGGTGAATGGGGCCATTTTCAGTGGATGTCAGCATTAAAAATATTTTTTTAAACCCGGTTAAAGCATCTGTTAAAATCTTCAGTGCTGCTTTTGCAGCTGGGAGGTCTCTGGCCAAAGGGAGAGCATTTGCCGGGCAGCACTTTACCAAAAAGCACAGCGTGAGAGGCAAGTGCTCCAAGGATGACAGCCGCGATGAAGCCGCTTTTCAGCAGAGTAGTCAGTAATGACTTGGTGATGGTTCGCTGGTTAACTAGTCATTTAAGTTACATTTCTTGCTGAAACAAGCCCACATTTACCTACAAAATATGTCTATGGCTCTTACTGTTACTTTATTTTTTAAATATCATCCGTATTTCTTGACTACAGCTACAAACAAGGCCTATTTTAGATTGTGTATTTTTATACAGGAGTTTGGTATGAGTGTTATTAACTCAGAGGCTGTTCACTTGTGCCATGCTTTAAGTGCCTTCAACAAACACGCCCCCTGCATTTCAGAGCAGAGAATACAGCTTATTTTTTTTTACCACAATTCTGAAATCTTATTTTATATACTTTTCAGCTTTTTCAATCATTCTAATTCTGGCTGGGAGGATAATTACACATTTTTCTGTGGTGTGACAAACAATTTAGTACTGCTTTACGTGAACTTTAAACCCTTTACACTTATGTTTTACCATTATAGTGCCAGAGGCAGCTTTGCACACATCATCATTAAATCATTGAGTGATGCTTCAAAGGAAAGTACACAATAGAGACAGAGACGCTGGTGAGTCCAGCTGCCTCTGGATGGAGCAGTTTTGATGTATCACTATAGTTGGTAAGGTAACTTCTGATGGGATTAAATCATCAGTAATCTTGCAATGTGTATTTGTAATTCTCACCTTAAGTGAACTCCTGAATCATAAGTTTAACAGCTCTAAGCATAGAAAAATCCCCTCAAAGAAGTAAGTGCAAATGTTTTCTCATTTTGGAGGACCTTTCTCATCTGTACTATGTGTCATTTTGATGACATGTGTTTATGGTTAGAAGCACTGAAAAGCAAGCAAGCGTTTTTTATCTTTAGCCACTTACTGAAATTTGTGATGGTGGCAATACAACAAAAATCACACATGCAAACAAACACACACACACACACACATGCAGCAGCTTTTTAAAATTAACAGTGAACAGGCACCATCACCACAGCAGTTCTGGTCTCCCTTGATGACTCTGCGTGTGTTTGTGTGTGTGTGTGTGTGTGTGTGTGTGTGTGTGTGTGTGTGTGTGTGTGTGTGTGTGTGCGTGTGTGTGTGTGTGTTTGGCGTTTGTCCAGGACTTAAACACTCCAGCGGTCCACCTCTGGAGGAGGAGTGCTGCTTGCCTGCTGCTGAGGGATGAGCAGCTGATGGAGGGGAGGGAGGGCTATGGGGCTGTGGTGTAGCAGCATCTGGCTATCGTCTGTGTACCTGCATGTGTGTGTGCGAGTGTGTGTTTCTATAAGAGTGCATCTAAGACATGGCAAGAGGATGACAAAGTCAGAAAGAAATGCTGTTACAGTATGTGCAGTGGTGCAGAGTTTTATGTCTGGGTCTTTATTTGTGTCTTCCTGCAGTGTGCGTTGGTGTGTGTGTGTGTGTGTATGTGTTTGGGTGTAGATGCGTTGGTCTCTGCTCAAGTCACAGGTGGTGCAGAGATAGCAGAAACACTGTGAGGACACTGACAGACAACCAGCTGCTTTCGCAATAATAAAACCTCCTGAGATTACTCGTGTTCTGCTGCTAACATGCTACTGCTGACATCTGAAAACTTCTAAACCTCAGTTGTGGGTTTTTTTTTTTTTTTTATCCTTGAAATGAATGTATACAGCATTATGGCCATCTGGGTGTTGACTTGAAGTTGAATGATTCTGCTGTAGTTCACAATGAATACACAGTAACAAAAACCTGTGACAATATTTCACTCAGGTATCTGAAAAGTTGCTGCAGTAGATTTGGGGATTCACAGGAGAGTGAAAAACAGTAAAGCCACACAAGAGAAATTAAGAAAAGAAAGAAAAAGGAAGGAACAAAAAGGTTCTGTATGTGCAGCTCCGATGATACAATCTGTACCTTGTTCATTTTGTCAGAAGAGTGAACTCGTGAACTGTTAACAAGCCGGCTTTAGCGGCATCAGTCAATGCGTAACAGGCGTCGGAAAGGCCTTATCTGCTTAACACTTTCAAAAAGTTTGGCTTCAGTCCAAGGTTCATTAGTTGGGTTAAAGCCTTTAATTGTGGCCCCGCATTCATCAGTCAGGACTCATGATCTCATTCGTTTCCTCTTCAAAGTGGAGTAAGTGAAGGATGCCCTGTCAGTCCCATACTTTTCATCTTTGCTGTTTAGCCTTTAGCCTTTTGCGATCTGTCCTAGAATGGATATACATGGTGTCAACCTACATGGATACAGTCAATTGAAATGAAGATGACATATTATTCACCCTTGATAGACCAGTATCTTCTTTACCAGCAGTTCTTAAATGAATCACTACCTTTGGAAGTTCTTCAACGTGTAAGATTAAATGGAATAAAAGCGAGGCGATGCTTCTCAATTCCCACATAAATACATCTGCAGGTTGCAGCTTTTTTGTGACAAATGGATGGAATTAAATATTTAAGAATCATAACAATTATCAACATTATATCCTCAAAAATATTCTGTCAGAATGGTCCTCCGTGCAGTGAAGGATGAAATGAATAGGTTGACGGCTTTACCACTATCTCAATGGGGCAAAGCTGAAATTTTGAAAATGAATATATTACCTAGGCTTACATACAGCAATACGCTTCTGTATTTATTAATGCACAATGGCTGAAGGAGAAAAAAGTGATTTGGTGGTGGATAGCCACCGGCAAAGCCTTTTTTGAGAAAGACATTTCAAGAAAAGTTGACCAGAGTCAGCCCCATGTTCCCACAGCCCTATGTTCCCCCATTTTTAAGAAATTTTCTTCCCATCAAAACTAGGCCCAATGTTCCCACAGGCCTACACTCCCACAGCACGGGTATGGCCATTCCCTAATGCACATAACGTGTTGCTGTTTTTCATCTATGAAAATGCTTGAAAGTCAGGTGAAATTCTTTATTTTATTATTACACTGGGGGAACATACTGTAGGGCTGAGGGAACACAGACAACCCACATTATTATCACCTGTAGTAAGATTTTCCATTTCGGGCATTTTTTGTCGCACTCTATGATTTGTGCGTCTGTTATATTTTCCATCTGTTATTGTTTCCAATTGATATACATTATTATAAATGGGAACCATCTGAGGAGAGATGCTTTTGCTCTGTTCCAAGCTTTCCAACAGTATGAACACCGGCAGCTACTGACCTGAGAGAGCCTCACCATCTCCATATGCAAATAGATTATAGCAAAGCAATGCCAAACTGCACAAAAACACAAATGGTAGGATAAAAAAAAAGAAAAAGAAAAAAACTGATTCAGAAATACAAACTAGCATGGTCACAGGACATTTTTACTAACTTCATCAAACAAATGAACGTATTATGGTGCATGCATGCCTTCTAGTCTTTGGATGACAGCTCTTTATATTGTTATGATCTTTTCCTCCATCAGTTAGGGCCGGTCAAAACGTCATCAGGTGGGAATCCTCCCTGATGACATGTTTCTCCGGGGGGAATCCCTGACCCTCACCTTTGTTCACGCCCTAGTCAGTGTCTGAGGCACTAATTTATCGGTTTTGGGATCTAGGCAGAAGATTTACTTTACTGTTATTTTCATAAATTCAATATTTCAGCACTGTGCAGTAATTTGACTGTCTAGTCTGAGTATGTTTTATTTGGACAGGTAAGAATAGTGCATCCAGGAGGGTTTTTATTTCGTTTATTTTGGTTGTTTTTCAGCTGTAGTGAGTCAGTGGGGACCTGTTGTGTTAGGCAGTGTGTTTTGTTTTGTTTTGTTATTTATGATTTGGCGCCCCCAGCATTTTATTTGATAGAAACATATGACATATATCAGACCATAGCGGCAGTTGTACCGTGGATACATTTTATATTGTGTCTAAAATGTTCAAAATAAATGGGCAAAGAAATTTGCAAAAAGAAGTTTGGGACTTTTTTTACTTCAGTAATTACACTTTTTGGTTCATACTCTAGGCATTACAGATTCAGAGAAAAGTACCCAAAAGAAGTACCGTTGAGTACTGATACAGAACACCCGGTACTGGTACCTGTATCAGTTCAAATGTGAAATATACCCAACCCTATATATAGGTCTTTTTTTCCACATGCTGTGAAAACCTCAGAATGCGTCGTGACTACTCTGTCCAAGGTTGATGTACTAAAAGTAAAAAAAAAACTAAAACAAAACACCTGTCACAACCTCTCAGCTCCATTGAGTTTTATGAATTGAAAAGAACCAAAGAAATGAAAAGAATTCAGCTATTCCTGGGGAGGAGGTTGACAAAGCTTTTATATTAAAACCAACACACTTCAGCTGCAGCGGCCTTCATCGAGGTTACCAGGTTGACGTGCTTTAAGAAGGCTTCCTTCACCTTGTTGAAGAACCTTGCACAAGGCTTGATCTATATTTTGCAGCCGCAGTATCTCAGCAACAAAGGTTTAAGAAGTAAAATGACAATTTTTATACGCGTTATACAAGATTTCACATGAAGTTTGTGAGCAACAGAGGTTATTATAGCTCTACATTCGCACTGTTATTTTTGACTTTTTTTGTAAAAATATGAAAAAAGTAAAACAACAGGATAAGAGGGAGCGATGCAGAATTTGGAAATAATATGGCGTCTTTGATCGGCAGCAGTTTAAATCCTAACTGCTGCATCTTCAATGAGCCGAAGAGCTGAAAGTGACTTTAAACTGAGGTAGGAACAGGAACAGGAACAGAGAGTGCCGCAACGAGATGCAATGAAAGCAGGGATGGCCTTATCTAAAACCTGTGGAGGATAAAAAAATATGAAGGCAAATAAAGAGACTGCTATGAAAGAAAACTCAACCTTGTGAGTTTTCTGATAACACCCGTTTTAAAGATTGGAAGACTCTGCCTCTGTTTATATGACTGTAACCAAGGAAACAAATGCCATATTTTTGCTTCTGTTTATCTTTCATAAATTCTTCAGTGAAAAAGATCTGAACGAGGAGCTTTCTCTGTGTTATGCTGAGATTACATCCTGTCATTCAGGTGAGTAACATTTAACTGTTTATTGATTGGGACCTTGTCGTAAATAATGTTTCATTTTTGGATTGCTTTTAGGTTTTGTGATTAAATTGTATTTTTTTTTTGTCCTTCAGAAACTTTGTGCATAGTACAAAAATATCAGCAGAGAATAGTCCATGAATCCAAAGCCAGTAATGTATCTGTATGACTAATAGGTGATGCTCTCATTGCCCTGTATCTCTAATAATGGTACAGGCTCAATAAAAACTACCAAATCATTACGGAGGTAGTAAACACTTGATGAAATGATATCGATGAAAGATTTTAATTCTATAAGCAACTGAATACATAATTGTGAAGTTGTCTTACTACTGCATACATATTGTTGAAACGTAATTACATTTAGAACCAAAGTATTTTTCTTTGAAAACCACAAGTCTGAATTTTTGTCTGACTAAATTGCTCAAAGCTCAAATCTAATCTAAAAATTAAAGTCAAGTGAAAGAAACAGGTTGCTCATATTGGATTGGCGGAATTGGACACTAAAATTCAAAATATGAAGCTTAGATCTGTGCTACCAAGATCTATTCTAGATAGATAAACATGACTAAACCACACACACACACACACACACACAAACACACACACACACACACACACACACACACACACACACACACACACACACACACACACACACACACACACACACACACACACACACACTGTGAAAAGAGAAGATCTTTGTTGCATCTTGACTTTAGTTAAATTTGGATTCACACTTCCAGGAATCACAGTTATCAATAAAGTTTTGGGGGATCTCACCTCACAATTACCTATGACACCAAATTTGACCCAAAGTCTCCACTCATTTTAGACGAAAATCAATACAATGGTCAAAAGAAATGATTTTTCACATTACTTTCTCTCTGCTCTCTAGCATGTCTGTCCGTGTGGACAGTCAGCCCCTCTCCTGTCAGCTATGCTCGTTACAAACTTGCTTTAAGCTATCAACAGCATTCATGTACTGACAGAAATGTTTACTATTGTGTACAATGCTGAAAACGTTTCCTGCATAACAGATTCACAAAATATGGCAATGGCACCACAGACCATGCCACAAATTTAAGGAGATGTCTGTGCTGACAGCAAAAGCGAATAACTGGAGCAATCTATCAACATAGGTAACGCTACCAGAAGCAAGTTATCCTACTTCCAACAGATCCCAACCCTAACCCTAATATTGGGGGCCACAACGACTCAAATAGCTGAATCGGGTATCACTGACAATGGGGCTGATGTTGGCTGGTCTAATATCTAGAAAGGAAGACACACCAGCAGGGTGCTGCTGTTAAATGTTTTTCTCCTGCCAGAACCAGGTTGCTGCAGTTGTTTCAGCACTGTTAGCACAAGGGTTTAGTGTATACTAACTTATAACACTATTGCTGTGTCTCAAATTGATGTACTTACACTTAATATATATATATTTTTAAATGCAATGCACTTAGTACCCGGATTGTGTACTCAGAAGGCTCAACAAGTTGAGTGTACTATGGACACTTCTTGCCCTCAACAGTTGCCATCCTGGCTACGTAGCGGAAAGAGAGGGAACACTTTTCAAACTGGAAATGGCGGGCGAGGATGTTGTCCTTACAGTAAACATCACTGCGTTATACAAATGTAAGTTAAACATTTGTTTTTTTGCCCTAATCACCACTATACTGTTGTCAGATATAAGCCATCAGTAGGTTTATTGGGTTAATGACGGTTAATGACGATAATTTGATGACGTGAAATTATAACGCAAATGCTAACATTAGTTTGCTCAAATCAAAGCAAGTGACTAATAAAAGTCGAGTTTCCGTTTTTATTTAGCAAGGACTGGCAGTTAGCATTAGCTCTGCTCCTTAGGCTCACTTTGGGTGTTTTCTCCTGTTGGCATTACTGTCAGTTGCCTTGGAGTGTAGGAATGTTTTTCAAGTTTCTGTGAACACCAACTCTCAGTAGGTTCACTTGACTCAATCCAAAAAAAAAAAATTCCATATTTATGAGTTACATTTTGTTTTACAAAGTTAGGAAAGCAAAGTGAGGAAAGAAAAGTCAAGTCTGACGTTGGCTTACACATAAAAGAATAATCACGGTCTCCTCCACATAGTGAGGCACACAGCTTATTAATTAAACAATGGTATTGGATTGGTGCTTGGTATTGACCGATACCCAAAGCCCAGGAGTCGGTTTCAGGGCTGAATAAGTTGAATCCGTGCATCCCTACTTTCTTCCCGAGTCAGCAACATTACAGAGCAAAATTCATTCTCCTTACAAACTTTTCAAAAAGTGTATCACTGATTGTGTATACAACTGGTAACTATATGTATGTACATTACATACATATATATACATACATAATCATTTTTGAATCTGAATGTGAGCTATAGCTATACAAAGGCATCAAAGCGTCTCAGGAGGAGAGATACGCATCACAATGAGGGTTAGTTACCAATCATTAAAATGGTTTTAGCCCTAGGAACCTTCCTAAGCTAAGTTTCCATAGCATGCAATCATAAGGGGACCTTACAGATTGATAAAAGAGACAAAAGCAAGCAAAGCTGACAGTTCACAACCCCGCAACCCTAATGTTCTCTTAATTCATGGATTATAAAGGATTATTGCTCATTATATGAGGCTTTGATAATGTGATATTTAATCATAGTTGTAATATAACCTGTAAACCCTATATAACTTTGCAGTGTTTTAATGTGGTATCTATTTTTCATCTGAACCTCCTCTGTGGTTTTTAAAGCTCCAGCCAAAAGGTTACTGTTTAATTCTATTGTACCGAATTCCTCCGTAACTTTAGCCCCAAATATTTCCTTTTCACCTTACCTACTCTGGATTCACAGAGAATGATTGCAGCTGCATAATGTCTACCGTGAATATGAGGAATAAAAGCAGTGCTGCACTCCTGGGATAGCTCTGACAACGGTGCAGCCTTGGCCTAGATGCAAATCATAGCCTCCTATTCAGTTTACACTGTGGCGTTCGTGTGTATGCGTGCGTGCGCGTTTGAGTGTGCACGTGCTTGCGGATCTTCAGAGGGGGGGCGCCACACTACTTCCTCATTAGGTGGCTCTGATAGAAGCGCTAAAACCATGTTCTTGAGTGTAGAGAGGGAAGTAGAAAATGAACAGAGTGGGAGAAAGAAGACAGGATAGAGAGAGAGAGAGAGAGAGAGAGAGAGGGAGGAGAGAAGGAGGAAAAGAACAAAGAGGTGGAAAAAAGAGAGAGGGAAGTGGAGAGATGTAGAGATGGAGAGAGAGAATGAAAAATAAAAGAAAGAAGAAGTGAGGCGAGGACACGGAGTTAGTGTAGATTTGGGGAATGTGTGTGTGTGTGTGTGTGTGTGTGTGTGTGTGTGTGTGTGTGTGTGTGAGCTCTTATGTCCCTGCATTAGGCAACACTCACACTAAGGTGGCTGGGTTGCAGGATTAGTAGTTTAATTGGTACCTCAAGGAATAAAAGAGGCTTAACAACAGTGGAGTGGTACCACGGGTGGGCTGCAGGGCCATGGTGACACACACACACACACACTAGTTGTTATTTTACTTGTGAGGAAATTCACTTGAACCATTCCCTTACCAGCATTTAAATAAAAAGTCGCTGTCTTTTAAAATCACAAATTTAACCAAACGGTTATTATAATTTAAAGAAGAAAAAAGAACTTTGATTTAGACACAACACACACACCAATACTCACTGCCGAAGGGATAAAAATGATGCATAGAAGACAGGAACAGTGAATGTACGACAGGGAAGAAGCATTAAAGAAAGGAAGGCAAGCGGAAATAACAGAGTGAGCAAAAGATGCGAGAGAGTATGAAATGCTAATATGCTGATTAGCAGGTAAAATGTTCACGTCCTCCGTTTTACGTTTTAGCGTGTCGGCATGCCAACAGTCGCTAATTAGTACAAACTATAATTATGTCAACCTCATAATGTGAGCGGATAAGTCTGGTACTAAATATAGTTCTAGTCTATCTAGTAAATGTTGACCTGCTGGTGGCACTACATGGAGAAAATCAGGGGATTCCCAAAGTCATTAAGATGCATCTTCTGGATATCTGTAACAAAGTTCATAGCAATAGTTGTTGAGATATTTGAATCTAGACCAAGGGATAGGGGTGCAGGGAGGGCACCAACTGACAATGCCATCCCTGCAGCTATGCTTCTAGGTAGCTAAAAGCATGGGTGTTGGTGACTGATTTAGTACAGTAAGTGGACGCTCACACTCACACTCACAGGAGGATACTCTGAATAACTCCATTAGGTTTTCCTTGAGGACTTTAATGTCATGCTTTGTAGATCTCAATAAAAATGTGTCTTGAACAAAGGGTAAATCCTACAGGGAGTCACACATAGCAAGCTCGGTGACAACACAGCTTGTAAAGTGTGTAAGCTATATTGTATAGAGCATGTATGGTGTCGCTCCAAGTTCAAGTGCCCTTTAGTTTATTCGTAGTGCACTGAGAGAAGAGCACTAGTTACATTTGCTGTTTTTGCATTGAGAAGATATTTAGCCCTGCGGCACAGCAACTTCGTTTGAGTGTAACTTCTACTTTGACATCTTTGGTTGACTTCTGCTGTTCTTAGTATCTGTAGTCCACTGAGAGGAGTTTGTGTACTCCAGATGAATTCAATATGATTTCAGTTGTGTATAAATTTTACTTGACAGAAACACTGCTCTCAGATCAGCAATCCTATTCTAAGACCCTTCGCACATTAATGGATCCTTTCCCTGGTCGAGAGGGTACAACTCCACAAGAAGATAGATGACAGAGGTATGTATAAATAGAGCGGTGAGCGGAGATGACAGAGAGAGTGGGAGGAATGACGGATGGATACAGGATATAGAGAAATGAAGTGGTGAGATGTTCTGCATCTTTAATCAGCGTCATCAGGCCTCCAGTCGAAACAAAGGAAGACTAAAAGGAGAGCTGCAGAGTGAAGGTAGGTTGGGAGTAGAGCTGAGGCAGCGTTATAGGAGTAAATGTTTATAGTTAAAAAAAGTCTGAAATTAAAATTCCTCATTGTAGTACACTTACTCAAGTTATGTAAATAAAATAAAACATCGTATTGAAATATTTCTACTCCACTCCACTTGTTTGACAGCTTTAGTTACTTTTCAGATGATGATTTGACACAATGGATAATATAACAAGCTTTTAAAATACAACACATTGTTAAAGATGAAACCAGTGGTTTCCAACCTTTTTGTCTTCTGACGTCTTACAAAAAGCAGTGTGTAGTCAGGCTCACATTTCAGATGTCTATGAGTTGTTAACAGCTCCACTAAATAGTGATTTTTTTCCCCCTCTAAACTTCTCACATGGTTTCATTTAAATAAATGTTCAAATTATCCAATATTTCAGCAAAAAGATTAGAAAAGAAGTCCAAAAACTCAAAACACATTTGTGTATCAGAACTTTGTTTTTTCTTCTTTCTTCTCCCATTAATCATCTCACCACCCCTCACATTTATCTGCTGACCCTTTGGAGGGGCCCCACCCCTAGGTTGGGAACCACTGGACTAAACTAGCTAACTGTATATAAAGTAGTGTAAATTAGCTCCACCTCCAGCAGCTCCAACAGTAACATGCTGCTCTAACACTGATGCTTCACTATTAATAATCTAATGATTAAATAGGATTTTTCATGCCTGTCATATTTTTAAATTGTTGTATGGGTATTTTTATTTAGGTAAAGAATCTGAGTACTTCTTCCACCACTGGTAGTTTAGTGTGCAGGATTGAAATGGAGTGGAAACCTTGCCCAGTCCACCTGAAGCCTGATACTGTGCTAGTCAGGTTCTTATTATGTTAATTTAACTTTAGGTTCACCCGGTTGTCCCAATTAAATCAGGAAAAGTCATTAAATATGAAACAAAAAAAAAGACGTTAAACATTAAATGGGGTAAAATTGACCCCAAAGATAATAGGAGGGTTAAGTAGAGGATCTGAAGACCTCTTTCATCACACTCCTTTGCTAAGAAATGAGTATACCTTTAGTGTTTGTTTTGACTTGTGTTGTCTGTATCAAAATGACTTTAATGCATTATGCATTGATTTTGGTTTATCGACTAATTTATCTATTGACTAATCATACCTTGGAATAAAACAACAAATCATTGAGCAAGATAAACATGTTGGAGGTGATTGGTCCTTCAACTGTTGGTGTGAATGACAGACTCAATACTACACTCATACAATCCAAGTCAATAACATCTTCTCTTTATTTTATTCACTGCTCTGTGCTATGTGCTTCACGATAGGAATTCTCAATGGCAAATCAAAATTCTGTTTGCAACAGTGGGGGAATGAACTGCTATCAGACCGTGTTAGGAAGCCAGAAAGTCTTAAGAGATGGACGTTGTTGGTTTTAATGCTTTGACCATGTTGAACAGACACTGCAGTGAACACTTTCTCCAGTGCTGACTCTTCTCCACAGTTGCCAATAAACTTTTAGTGAAACTGTTTGATTTGTTTATGCTAAATTTACTGATGTGACAATGTTAATATTGTCAGAATTTATGAATGCTTCCACTCGGCTATTCCAGGAAATATTATTCTTACAACTGCATGTGAACAGCTCATGAGTGAGGGATTAAGGAGCCAAGAATTCGATCTGTGGTATTGTACAGGTGTACAGCCTGGATGTGCCCTATTGATATCGGATAGTAGACTGACTTTGTGGAATTGTAAAATGCTTGTCTAAACTTTTCTCTTTCCAAAAGACTTGCATACCTATTTCCAGCTCAGAGAATGTGCTGCTTTCCCCAGAGAACTTCTGCCTTTGTTTTCTAAACCCTCTCTTCTACAGTAAATGAATACTCACTAATACAAACCTAACTGCTCTGTGAGGTTTAGAGATGAATATTTGAATACAGAAACGTCTTTGAAATTCAGCTGAGTTTCTGCTTGAGTTTCTACTTGCATTTGATGGTATGTGTTAGCGCTTCATATTCTCATATTGAAGCGCACACTAACCTGCAGATGGAGTGTATCTCATGTGTGTCTTCATCCTTGCGGGCGTTGTCCGTCAAACTGTCGCCCAGAGCCATCAGACACTGAGCGAAACCCTTATAGATGGAGTGACACCTTCTGGTTGAAGCTGCAGCGACAGGGCAAGGGCTCAGCACTGGAAAACACAAAGACACACAAAGTGTATAACCACAAGTGTAAAACCACACGTACACAGAGAAAAGATTAATGCACAGCTAAACTTGCCTTGTAATATGAAATGGAAAATATATCTGAACAGAAATAGCAGCTGGCAATAAATGTACTTCTGTTTCTCTTTGTTTAGTGTGGAGATTAAAAAAAGAGCATCTGTGCAGAGTGCCACTGCTGTCTCTGCAGTTGTTTGTTTCAGTGATGGACTCAGAGGTTGAGCATTATCCATCATATCCACAAAACTACAGACTGCTGCGAGTCCCTCGTCAATCCTTTTTCCTTTTCAGACTTTCAGTGTTTAAAGTCTGCTGCCAATCCACTGTTCACATTAAAGATGAGACGAGTCAAGAGTCGTCGACCAGGAATACAACAATATGAATTAAGAATGCAGAGGCCCCTGGGCACCAAGTATGGGAGCCACGCCTCCCCACAACCCCACTCCAAACACACACAATCCCACAACCAGAAGGACACCATCAACACCTGTAGATATCTTCCATCATACTGGATTAATACCACATGATTGCAAAGTCTGATCAGCCTGTGGTTGGCCTCCCTCAGCAAAGGGTGTATTGTGAATAAAAGGCCTGATAACGCTGAGGTTCACACCTGATGATGTGTCCCAAATAATGTGGTGGTTGGCTAATCAATAACAGGTTAGTGCTTAGAGCATGTTTTCAAGTACTTTCCTTGGCCAGCAGCAACAATATAAATGCATTAGCCTACAGTGTGTCGCTTAATGGCATACGATTCAGATTCTTCCATCAATCACACACACACATTGAAAGATAGATAGACTTATAACAAATAATACTGTATGTAACCTACATCATACAGGATTTCCACCATATCACATCCTGGCATAAGGACGCAGTAATAATATAACCTAATGTTTACCATAAACAACCAGTCAACTGCTTCTCATTGTATTAACACAGTGGAGACAATAATATGTAGATTACCTTCAATTAGGATAGGCCATAATGTGTGAATAATGAGATTTAATCAGTTTTTCTGCCAGAGATAAACACTGTATGGACACAATCCCTCATGTTGTTGTTATTTTATTTTATGAAGAAGAAAAAAAAGCTTTTTGAATTAAAAAAAAAAACCTCAATTATTTCGTCCTGGTACCTGGTCTGGATGGTTGAAATAGTTAAAAAGTAATAGATAAATCATGGGGCTGCTAAACTGGTAACCTGCCCACCAGCAGCTTCATGTTGATACTCAGCTGAACTAACAGTCGCTGCATTACTGTCTCCTGCTCTTCACTGTTAGTATCGTCCTCTCCAGGCTTTGTTTTGTAGACTTTCTGAAAAAAGAGGAGAGAGACGGTATGTTTTTCCAAAGTTCAATGTCTCTTTTCATTTTTCTCTTTGCTGCTCCTCTGTGCTGTTTGTTTGTTATCCATGATGTTTGAAGCGTCTTTAACACCCAGCCTTCCTTCCTACTAAATTCCCACAGTCACCACATGACATGACCTGACTCATCGTCATCATCATGATACAGATACACAGTTTAGAAAAGCTCTTGTTAGGGTTCAAGCAGTGAGGAAATAAGTAAATAATGTAAAAATTGTTTTTTTATTTACCTCCAGAAAATGGTAAAACATTATAGACAAAGAATTCAAAAACTAGGCCTGTAAAAGAGGTCAACAGAATATAACTGTACTCAATACAAGGTCAACTAAACAAGATGTTAACTGAAATAAATGACACAATGACACAGGGAACATGTAGTAAATAGTGGCTTGGCCAAACCAAATAACACACAAGGTGTAGACAATATGGATACCTACTAAAACTAAATACAAAGCAAAACTAATTAAACCCAAATCTTCCCATGACAAGGCAGCACATGGTTTGGCCTGATGAGCTAGGTCAGGATTTAAAACCCCTCAGCCGTCAGGCACACTGTGTGGCTGATTATGGTGGCAATATCGTCAGAGAAGAAGAAGCTAAATTAAAAGTTAGGATACGAGAGAATTTAAAAAGAAAAAGAAACGCAAGACACATTGACCAAGTGTGTCAACTGATTCCAGGGAAAAAAAGAATGGTCAGAATGTGACAAGAACGGATGGCATTTTCAACAATTCACATGAGGTTCGAAAGTTTGTTGAAGAAAAAGTTGGAGCTGTTAAATTGGTCTGGATAACTACAAAAGAGATGGTAATATTCAGTGTATCCAAGCCCTAGGGTTTAAAAGCCCTGGATATTAGAACATCAACGCTGAGCAGTTTGAGGATGTTTAAGGTGTGTATGAAGCAATAAGAATGAAAAGATTCAAACAAGGAAAAAAACAGGACAGTAAGTCAATATGTTTGACCGTTTAAAGGAGAAGTACCAGAAAGAGTGTGTCTGGATTATGTCTACTACAAAATGAGTTCATATGAGAATCCCCTCAGGTGTTTCTGCTGTCGGAAGTATGGACATGTTTCTGGAGTGTGTAGAGGAGTTAGAAGATGTGGCACAAGTGAGAAGAACAACTGTAAAATGGAGGATTGTAAAGAGCAGGTAAAGTGCCTGCACTGTGAAGGGTACCACCATGTGGGGTCAGGACAGTGTCCAAAAAGTATTTAAGAAGTGAAAGTGAGGAAGATCAGGGCAGAAAAGGTCTTGTGCCCAAGCTGTTAAGAGAGTGGAGAGAAACCAGGAGGGGAGTTCCGGTCCTCTGAAATGAGGCCAACGCGGAAGTAACTTAAAACTGCATTCTATCAAAAGGCCACCAGGGGGCGACCGTTTTGGTGTCAAAAGGACTTTCGGTCTCTATACAAGTCAATGGAGAATTCACCAACTTCTCACCTGATTTCTAACCTCAGTAAACGTTTTCAAATGTGTTTATGGTCTCAATCGCTAGTTTAAAGCCTTCTTCAATGCAGTATGATGTTCATTTGTGAAATTTTGGCCTCCCTGATTTTATATTTGACGATAAAGCAGGGTATGCATTAGGGCGTGGCTACATCTTGATTGACAGGTTGATTAATTCACAGGTTCAGGAGCGCGGACAGATAGACTTTATGGAAATAGTCGAACTTGTTTCGCACCAACAGTTTTCTCCAGAGTTTTGTGGTCATAGTTAGTTGTAACAGCTAACCTGGTTAGCATCACCAGGTTGCCGGTGTAGACTGTGGTAGATTCAGCCCTCGCAACCTCCCCTGCTCTGTCCTCTTGCTCCTCCTGATGCCCATATAAGTAGAATCCGTGTTTTTATTTTTCCCGGCATGCACCTGAAATTTTCAAGATTGCCGCTGCTCGATCTGAAACTATAGGCCTCCGAGCAGCAGTCCACAAACCAATGGGTGACGTCACAGATGTTATGTCCATTTCTTATATACAGTCTGTGAGAGAAACAACAAGATGGTGGAAGTTCAAAAGGAACCGGAGCAGACAAAACTTATTCATGGACAAGGAATGGTGTTGGTGTTTATTGCCATGGTTATCAATCGTGCTGTTAATACAGGGGAAGTCAGAAAGGATTAAGATAATGTTGAATGTGGCCAGGAGACTCTTCAATGTTGTGGACATTTCTGGAGAGGAGCTGGATATAACACTGAGGACAGTATTTGCACAAACTCAGGTAAATGGGTCGGGGTTATAGCATGGAGAATTGCACTTTGGGTGAACACTGTAAATAGTTCACACTGTGGAGCTGATAAAGTCCAGTAGTTGACAGTAATTGGCTGAAAGCTGTTTGCCAATCGCCAATGAACAACAAAAGAAGATCCACCAGGAGGGACGTCCCCCCACAACCATGATAACTCAAAGACAAAGAAACAAATTAATTAATACATTTTAAAGAAACATTGCCTTTGTAACCCTGCCGTGTTCTAATGTCTGCAACTGTTTGGGAATGGCTGACTGCAAATGAAATGAACCTGTGTAATGACTTGTGAGGTGAGAGGGTCTGAATTGGGCAGTGCCTCTAAACTCTACATGCACTAAAGTGCAGAAACCCAAATCTTTCAGACAAAAATCCAACCATAAGTAACAACAACACGACAAATCTGTCTGGTGTCAAGAAGCTCAAGTGTCTTGTCAGTTGTGAGTATGGATTGTCAAGACACTAGCTGTCTGAGAACAAGCATGATGAGAAGCTAACTCTCAGTTTTAAATAGGTACAAAGATTTGGGAGGGAAGTGACAATCTATGTTTTGGCAGAGGATCTTATTTTTATATTGGAGATACATTTTAATGACAGGTGCCAGGACTTAATGAACATTACTTACATCTAGACTTTTCGGTGTATACATTTTAAGCCAGGAGAATTCATCATATTTTTAGTTTTAATTAAGACAGAGTACTTTGCGCTTCATACAGTAACATCAAAAGGCCTTTTTCGGTATAATGATGGTGATGGTAACTGTCCACATGTTCAGTTTTAAATATTCAGCAGCTCTTTTCAGTCATACTGTATTCAGACACTCTCTTTATATAAGATGGACGTTAAAATTAGGTGTAAATCACATCAGTGATCAGAAAAGGTTTCAAACACTGCTCAAACTCAGTTAAGTTACAGAGAGATGATTGATCATGTCAAGTCCAACCAAGAGACCCATTCACTCATCACTTCTTATTTATACCTTCTGTCTCCCTTAAAGCTTCTACCAGGATTTCCCAGTCAAGTCACTAAAGGGCATGCTGCATGCATGCACACAAACACACACATATCCCCAAGAAACCAGTCTCACAAGTTGTTTACTTTGTGCATAGCTATTTACAGCATCTCACTAAAACCCAAAGCTGTTTGTTGAGTCATGCTTGAGGAGGAGAAAATTCTTCCAGCGAGATGAACGTTTGGTTAGTGTGTTTTGACCTAATTATTAGCAATAAGTCATTCATGTTGTGTGTTCTAGCACCATTTACAGAGGCTACAGAAATGACAGCTAACTAAGCTTTCATGTACACACTGCAGATGACCAGCTCTCTTCTGGGAGGCAGGCACCACTGTTTAATTAGGATGATGATCCTTTCTCATCTTTTAAGCAGCAGGAAAATGGCTGTGAATCAAAGGCGTTGAGAAGACTCCGAACAATGGTAAAGTGCCATGAAAATAGAACTATTGTCTCTTAATCAAACCCAAACCATCTTCATCCTCCTCAACATTTCTCACCTGGTTCCAGACCCTTCAATCACCACATGTTTCCTTAGTGATTCAATTAATTCTGGTGTAGGCAGGATTAAGAACTAGTATGCCAACCTTCCTGTGCTAGAGCCAGAAAAACAGTGTAAGGAAAAGGCCGTAAAGATGGTATATGAAATCAACACAGCTGCACAGGTTGTTCTAAGGCAGCCTACAGAAATAGCGGCTCTTACATGTGCATATTCTGTTCCGTAAGTCCTCATGACAAGAGACACTGCCTTCACATGGTCGAGAGACAAGTGATCAATAGGTGAATCATCAGCTGTCACTTTCCTCACAGCCATGAGATGATGGACTCAAAAAGAAACACACAAACACACATTCAGTAAATTATTAATGCAAACCTTTCTGGACTACAGGTTTCACGGATGATACATGGCTCCATCCTTACCTCATCCCCTCACTTGTGGGATGAGCGATGGAGATGGAGGAGATAAAAGAGGCCCAGAAAAAGTTTGGCAGCTTCTTTCTTTCGCCATCTGTTGCTTATTCCTGTCTTTCTTCTATTTGAATTCATCTCTTTACTCATTCATATCGAAGCTCCTGTCTCGTGACGAGCCGTGCACACCAATGACTACCTGCCTATTGAATTACACAGTTTGAATAGATATCACTGCATATACATGAAAGAGAGGGCTGATAACGAGGAGAACTCACTCTACCTGAAAAAAAAGAGCTGATGAAATCTGAAAACAGATCCATTGTTAATAATAGCCACACATATTTACTGTCCGTCACAACTCTGTTTATTAAAATCATTCAGTCTTTGCACTGCTTTCATTGTTGATAATGTGAACTGGTCAGTTTATTAGTAATGAGAAAGATTGATAAAATGATCAAGACAAGAGAAAATCAAAATGTAATTGGCTGTGGCCTTTGATTGACATATTGGTCAGTCCACATGGTTAAATGATGAATTACATATTAAATGACAAACATGTTTTCTACTTATTATTTTATTCAGCGTATTCATTTATTTATCAGGCCAAGCTAATATTTATGAGCATATTTGATTTATTTGCTTATAATGTTACCAAGTCTGTTGTTATAATTTATTATTTGTGGTTTGCTTGGAGGAGTGAAGGTGAACCATCATTAACACTGAGGTGTGGTGTCCATACTACAAGGACAATATAGAGGTGAATTGGGTTTCAAAAGTTTAAATATTAAGTACCAGAAAATACATATTGATGTCCTGTAGTAATGTGATGTTCTTGTGGTAAGTGTCATATGTAAGAAGAGAGGCAATGTAGCATATACAACCATCACTTATCCCTTGTTTTTTTGTTTTTTTTGTTAAGCTGTTATTAAATTCGATTAGTGTTCAACTAATCTAATTTGTATGTCCAGTTGGGTTTGAGTGTTTAAAAAAAACAACAAAACTATAGGCTGTGGTTGGGCTCAGGTTGGATAATATTTAAAGGTTTGACTGCCTGTCATATATATGTCAGTTCTTGTCATGTCGCAAATACATGTGCAATGCCTGAGATGGAGAAAGAGAGAAAGAGTGTAGTCATTACTCTGGAGAATAATCGGTCAGTAGTAGATGAAATCAACAAAAACATTCAAAAAGGGAGATTATTAATATCCTCAATGATTCAGTAAGGCCATGGCATTGGGAAACATTATAATGTTGTTGTGACAACAAATAAAAACCTCCAACCTACCTCGACCAGTCAATTTCTTAATTAGAAAATGCAGCTAATGTTATCCATCTTGCTGCAGGCTTCTTATGAACATAGTGTAACAAAGCTTAAGTGACAAAGACATTTGACAAATGCAATGTTTACAATAACCACACTTGAAGATCCGGTGTAAAATGTGTAGCTCACGTTTGAACCGAAGTTACCTTAGCAACATCATGAATAGTCTAAGTTTCCTAACTCGTTGTATAACACCTACAATCTACAATTAACTTTTTAAAATATGAAAGCCACTTAAAACATGACCATTGCAAAGTCTTGAGAACTTGTAGACTTCAAGTTTAGCCCAGAAAATACCCCCCAAATTGTTTTTTTTTCTGTAGTTTTCTCCTCCAGTACAACTCAATTATCAAAATAAATTGCTGACATTCATTAATCTTAGCGACGTTTATTGAAGAAATATGATCAAATCCACTTTGATTTCTTCAATTTGTGCATTTATTGCACAATTATATCTCTGACATAACAGAGAATATATTTGATTAGAAACTAGCTTCTGTACCTCAGCAGTCATTTTTATGTATTTACATGCAGGAAAGAGAGTAACATGTTTTCTGTCTTCCACTGTGGCTTCTGTTAGAGGCTGGGGGTGTCAACTGCATAACCTTAAATGTGACTGAACAATACTCAGTTATGTTCACAAACCCAGACAAATGTTTAGTAAACTGCACTTTACCAAGCAGTTTACAAAATCTCAAGAAAAATGAGTTAAGAGATATGGGTTTTTAAAAAATTAAAACAAAATGTTCCCAAAACTGTAAACATTTTGGGTGCAGTGAAAGAGTAGCACAGTCCCAGAAGAACCTCCTGACTGATAACAGAAGCTGAGACAACATTATAAAACAGTTAGCTGGTCCCAGAGGAGCCTCATCGTCACTTGTTGACAACAGGCTCTCTTGAACAGTGAGATCATTTTAGAACTGGTAGAGACTGATATTTCACTGAGCTAAGATGGCCCTCTTCAAGGGTGTGACGGGCACAGATGAATCATGTCATGATTAGTGTACAAGACAGCAAGGATGACTCTCCTGAAAAGTGTGACTGTCCCAGAAGAGGCTTGTCGTGATGAGTAAAAGTCAGAATGGAGCCCCGGCTGGAGCCTGGCAGGTGAACAGGAGATGCTAATTGGGTCAGACACTGCATTACCACAACTCTTCCTCCTCTCCCCGGAGACCCGCTGTTTAATATTTAATAAACCAGTCCTTCTCCCACCCCTCCTTTTCTCTTTGTGCTGTTTTTTTTCTCTAGGAAACCTATTGATTTCAGGCAGGGTTGTTCGAGGGGCCTGAAGATTATTGGCTTCACTGCTCTCCATCAAGTTTTAATGAAGACCTGAGGAGGAAAAACTGCTAGAGAGGGAGAGAGGAAGACGGGTAAGAGAAAAAGAGGTGGAGATGGAGATGATGAGAGATGGAGGAAGAGACGCATAATTGGGAATGATGAAAGAACACAACAAAGAAAGTGACCAAGAACACTTAGATATGATGAGTAGAGGCATCTCTGAAATGTTTGGGAGATTGGTCAGCCAGCCAACAACATCAGCTTACGTTAAATGGCAATAACCACATAACAAAATAACTGCAAGAAAAAAAAAATATTACTTATAATAGAGAAAAATAAAATAAATAAATGGAAAATAATAAAAACCAAAAAGGAACATTTCAGGCAAAACAGTAGCAGTACAGAAGCACAAAACTATCAAAATGACCTCTTACAATGGTCTGATCTGATTGGTTCAATGTAGTACATATTTCAGATAAAATACAGTGCCACAAGCCAATCATATATCTATTCTATTCTCTCGGGTAGTATTACTGTGTGGGACAAATGCTTGTGTCCTACTCAGCAGGTCAGAGCCCAGAAGCCCCACCCTGCCATAATGTGATGATGTACCAAACAGGTCGAGAAGTGCGGGGATGGAACTGCGTGTGTGTGAAAAAACAAAACATCATCGTCTGCATACAGAGAAATTCTATGGTTCATCTGATCTATTGTGATGCCTGAAATATTAGGATGTTACCCAGTAGCAAGAGGCTACATGGCAAAGGTAAAAAAGAGAGGAGAAAGAGAGCAGCCCTGCCGAAAACCTCTGTTGATGTCAAAAAATGTAGATACTATGTTGTTCATAAGTATCTGTGCAGTAGGATTTGTATCTTTATCCTCTTACAAAAGCTATCACCAAATCCAAGAGGAGTTGACATTTCAAAGAGGGATGGCGTAAAGTTTTATTTTTAAACCTTATAGATGTCAATGGGCAGCCGATCAACGCCAGAATTGTAATTGTAGTTTGAGTAACATCATTTTCTGACGTGTAACTTTTGACTTGGAGCTGGTGAAATTTATAAATTGACCTCTTATGAAGGCTTTAAATGTTTCCCATCTAATAGGCTACAAGTTGAATTTGTTGTATTCATTGAAAAGTATAGGTCAGTTTGCTGTCCAATGTATTTTTTTAAAACTTGTATCTTGCAGTCATTGCATGCAGTTAGGTTGCTTGCGCCATTGTTTCACTTATTGATTTAGTGTCAGAATATATAAGAGATGCTGGAGCATGGTCAGAGATGACAATCTTTGATTTTTGAGCACAATGCTTCTTAGAGCAAGACATAGTTGATTTGGGGATACCAATATGTAGTAAGTGCTAGAATGACAGGTGTATTCAATATCATCTGGTTTTATTTCTCTCCAAATCTCTTAAATTAAATCCTTCATGAAGTGATGTTTATCCATCTAACCACCATTTCTGTGTAGCCTCTGACTAAAGTGCAGGTTGTCACAAATGGTCAGTCAGCCCTGTCCAGGCACAGTTGTACCAACCCTGGCAGCTCACTGTATTGACAAGTCTCTGCTGGGCACAGTCACTGAACAACCTGGCTGTTGTTCAACAAGAAATAGTTTCAGTACATAACTCAAATCACAAATAGTTACTTTTACATTGAAAGGCTTGATTGAACATTTTCTACTTCACACTGAGGTCAGCAGAAGGTCTGACAGGACAGCATGGTTTAACACTAATGGCTCAGTGTTTTAAATTTGTGGCCTCACAGTATGAGGAATCCCCAGGATCAGTCCAATGGCCTTTACTGTGTGGACTTTATATGTTATCGTGGTTCCTTTCACTTTGCAAATCAGAACTGGAGCCAGTAAACAAGCCACAGGTATTTATGTATTTAGAGCCTTTTTAACCAAACAGCCCTCGGATCTAAACTCAAGAACAAAAAGTCATTTTCTGTCAACGTTTTGTTTATTTAATTGTTCATTTGTATAGGGACAAGTATATAGAGTGAACATATGCCACATACCACAGCATTTATAGCCTAAGCTCGTTTGCAATGCCTGTCCATTGATGGGCCTTTAAAATGCATAAAATTCAACATTACAAATATATCAATTAAAATGCAAAACTCAACAATACATGAATATATGGCGCACAAAACACAACTAGGAGTGCATACGAAGCAGCAAAAAACACAAACAATCTTAAGTTCTGAAGAACTGTAGACATTGGCAAATTATATTGATTATGGATTAATAAAGAAAAGATACTACAGCCACACTAGCAGCCGTGGTTTGAACTAAATACATGCTAACATGTTCAAAATCACAATGTTGATATGCTTATGTTTAGCAGGTATAATGTTTACCATCTTAGTATAGAATTTAACATGATTAATAGTAAATGCAAAGAACAGCTGAAGCTGTCATTAGCTCTGCAGTTATTTGGTAATGAACCAAAGTTTTGGCACTAGTTGAAAAATTAAGAGATCGTCAAACTTAAATGAACGTTCCTGAGTTATCAAAAACTTCTGCCTCCAGAGCACAAACTTTTTTAGGGTAAACACTCTGACCCAGGACCTAAAACTTTGACTAGATTGATGCATTCAAAACGCAGGTAATGTACCAAGTTTCTAAAAAGGTTTGTGGAAAATCTCCTGGGATCATGAAGGGCCAACAGTTAAATCTGTTGCTCCTGTGATGTACATTCAGTTTGCACAGAGCCTGACCTTGATTCCTGCTTAGTACATGCTGGGATGGGCTCCATGCCCCTTTAGAGGGGGATAAGCAGGTAAAGAAAATAAATCATTGAATGAGTCCAAGACGTTGCCAACTCTGAATTTAAATAATCTGGGTCCATAGAGAATTATTTAAGCTCTTGCAGGACTTTTCCCATTAGTCAGTGGCAAGAATCTGTCAAGGTTAGTCCAGATGTGCGCTCACTGGCCTGAATTTGAATGGACTTCTTCAACACTAACAGAGCTGAGCTGCAGATGGCCGGTTTGAATTTTGGAATTTAAATATCAGAGCTTTAAGCTTTCTGACATGAGGAGGATGAAGACATGCATAGGCCTAAAAAAAAGAAAGATATGTTCAGTAGAGAAGAGGCTGGAATGTGGACATAAGTAGAAATAAAGAGACTTGAAAATACAAATGCTTATGTATAACTCCAGCTGCATGGGACATATCAGTGGTGAGAGAAGCAGGCAGATCAATGGTGGGACAGTTGATCAACTGCTTCTCAACCTGCCTTGATTAATATTTGATATCTGAACTAAGACTGCGCCCACAAAGTGTGTGGGAGAGAGAGAGAGAGAGAGAGAGAGAGAGAGAGAGAGAGAGAGAGAGAGAGAGAGAGAGAGACAGTAGTGGGAGCAGAGAGGTAGAGTGACTGATTGATACAGACAGCAAGAGAAATCTACAGGCTTTGCCGACTTGATTGCAATTGGAGAGAGATAAAAGGGATAAAAAGAGATGAAGTGTAGTGAAGCATTTTTCTGAAGGGTTTGAATTGCATTAATAAATAGTATTTGTTTGGTAGAATTGTTTAGGAGTAATGTGAGGAATTATTTGCTTTTGCTGCACCCTGGGTATAATATCAATATGACAAATGTGATTCTGTATTTTTTCTAATCGTCAACAAATCCGATGAAGATACTAACAATGTGTCAGTCTGTTTCTTAATACTTTATGACTTCCCTACAATGCCTGTGGCACTCAGCTCCAAGCCAATTTGTGCCTACTGAAGATGTACATCTTGAAAAGGAGCTCACAAATACATAGTTTCATTTCTTCCTAGTCTTTGCAATAGATACTTAGAAAGGAGAAACAGTACATTCTTTGGACAAGGTTGGATTACCAACCCGATCCCCCAGAGCCCTAAAAGCCTCAGGTTCACTGTGTGGAGATTGGATTTCGACATATGCTTAATTGTTACTTTGTTTGGGATTATGTGAATGTATGACTATAGCATAGTATTAACTAGCATGATAGTGTCCTTAAGGTGGATCCTTCTTTATTAACGGAAGTTGAGGCCTTTCATAAAGAGGGTCTCTCTATCAAAATCTAGTTTTAAGACCTTTTAATATTTTTAATGAAATTGTATACATGGTGCATGTTCCTAAACTCATTTCTGTTCAATTAGATTACCAGACCTCTTTTGTACATTCCTCATCTCTGTTTGAGGCTAGCAACTCCAGACTACATTAGCTTCTACTATGTAGCATCTCAGACCAAACTGTGGCAGTCAAGTTGCATTGTGGGTAATGTAGGCATTTTTAATCGTTTTTGGATTACAGTGGAGGTCTGAGATACAAAATAAGCATATCAGGCTGTGGATACACAGACAATACTTGTTAATACATCAATATATTCTTGGTTTTAATCTTTACTGGGATTTGAAAAATATAGACTATTGCTATTGAACATGACCTCAGTCGGAAATCTTATATATGCTTCTCTATTTCTTGAACTCCATCAAACACATTTTTTCTTAAACTTTATCAGATTCTTTTATTGGCTCGATTGCAAAAGGCAAAAGTATTCTTTTTGCATGTATATAATTAAATTTGAACCTAGGGTCAATGTGAGAATGTATCATCAACAAACAAAACTATTTCAATTAAATTTAAGTGAGCAATAAGATGTATAATGTTGTTTTGAAAAATGCTACATATTTGCTGCCCTTTGTGAGGTGTCTACATTTATTATGATTGTTCAAGAGACTATCTTCTTCTTTAATGTTTTGTTTTCTCAGAGATGCCAGACAGCTCACATTTACCCCTCGCATATTCTACTGGCACTTTGAAATTCTTCTGCAAAAATTTTTCTGAGAGTACATCTCTATTATAACAACATAAAGCCATGACATAGATATACACTGTGATAACGATGTGAAACTAGAATTACATGCCATTGGTGCATCTTCCATGTATTCTGTAGGCTGCTTGTAAGTCTGTTGCTGTGATGTCTTTATAAAAATCCCATTTCAGTTAAGAAAACTGAGCTCTGGAAATCTGCCTGGATTGATGCTGCTGTTCATTTTCAGATAATATACACCTAAGTATATAGCATTACTAGCTGGAAGGGTTTTTTTCCTGTGCAAACCCTAAACATATAAGCTAATTTAGACGTTAATTTGTCTTATGTCCAGTGTACTGTAAATACATACTGTTTATCTCTATCTATAATGTCTACACTGGTTTGAATCCTACTTAAAGGACAGCTATTGTGTCTTTAAGTAACTACACATCTGAGACGACAAAAATGACATCCATTCTGGGGCCACTTCTGTTCAACATCTACAGACTCCCACTTGCTCAGATTATGAAAAACTACAGAATATTTGACCATAATTATGCAGATGACATGTGAATGTACATAACCATATGAGCCCCATGCACAGAAAGTACATGGAACAAAATAATGTGGTAGAATTTTATTTTTTAATTAAATGTTAATTAGATAAAAATGTGATTAAAAGTCAGTGCCCAGCTTCAATCTTTAATTTAAAAAAACACAAACAAAGGCAGAAATCTTGGTGTAGTCATGGACTCAAACCTGAACAGTCTACTATTACAGTCAGTCTACGATCACCTTACAGGGAAATATTCAGCCATGTCTTTGAAAATCTTTTAGACAACACTTTCTTTCTTTCTTTTTTTTCTTTCTTTCTTTCTTTGTTACACATTTTCCCGATATATATTGTGTTACTGACCTCTCCTCTCGTTTTAGATCCCCACGTCTCGCCCTCATTTGTTTCCCGCTTCTGTGATTTTTTGCCCCCTAGTGTCAAGCGTTCCAGCTTTTTCCTACTGTTTATTGTTCCTGGTTTTCTAGATCTCGGCTCTTGTTTTTGACCACATATTTGCCTCGGCCTTTTTCTAGACTTTAACTGATTGACAATTTTTTTGTGTACTGAACTTTTTTTCTCAAGTAAAGACTTTTTGATCTTGCAACTGAACTGTCTCCAGAGTCGTGCACTTGCTTCCTGAAGTGTGAGACTTCCCTTTGAGCGGGACTTGTTCAGACAAAATAACAAACAGACCAGATCGAAAGGTAAAGAAAAACATTTTATTTCTCTGTATGGGCCTATCAATAATGTTGGCAGAAGTGTATAATAATAATAACTGAGCCTGTCAGTGGCAGAGAAAAGCACTTTTATTTGACATACATTGACAGGGCGCTACTGCCCCCAAAGGATTACATTGCAGCCTGTTGAAGTGATCTCACTCAATACCCGGCCAATTTCAAGAATTGTTGTCCCCATTTATCACAACAGGGTCCAGGTTGAAAGTGTCCCTTTAGGAATATGCCAAGAATTAAAGGACTTGTGATTTCGACTACTGTAATGGTGCCTTTACAGGTCACTCTAAAAAGTTGATCGGACAGCTGCAGATGATTCAGAACACTGCTGCTCGAGTTTTCACTGAGGGTGTTTTCACACCTATAGTTTGTTTGCTTTGGTCTGAATCAGTGGATGAGTTGCTACTTTGTTGCATTTTGCCTTTGGGTTGGTTCGGTTTCACACAGGCAAAATTTCAAGGGGACCAAAATGTATCAACAAAAGCCACGTGGGAACTGTCACTCTGTTCAGTGGTCAGAAATCTGGCGGACAGCGAAAGAGTTTGTTTTTACTACAGGATAGCTTTCCAAAATGGACCAGCAGAATTAGCATCTCTGTATAGTTGTGGTCATCATTTGGGCCATATACCAGGCTGCCAATATGTGAACCAAATGAACCACACCAAGGGGGAAAACACACTAGAGTTTGATTCAATCGAACTAAACACGACAGGTGTGAAAACGCCCAGAGACCAATAAAGTGGATCATATCATATCCAGTTCTCAGATCTTTACACTGGCTTCCTGTCTGTCAAAGATTTGATTTTAAAATAATGCTGTTGGTTTACAAAGCACTAAATGGTTTAGGTCCAAAATACAATTCTGATCTACTGCTACACCTCTCAGGTCGTCTGGAACAGGTCTGCTTTCTGTCCCCAGAGGCAAAACTAAACATGGAGAGGTTTTATGCACCACCTATCTGGAACAAACTCCCATAAAACTGCAACTTTCAGTTCTTTCAAGTCAAGGCTGAAGACTTTGCTGCTGCCTTTTATTGAATCAAATTTGAGGCTTTTGATTAATATAGTACACTGCACTGTAAATTTGATTCTCTTAATTTGAACCTTTTTAGCTTATTTATATTTTCTATTTAACTCTTTTAAATTATATTTAAACGTGTTTTTAATGTGTTTTCTATACATTTTGTCTTGCACTTTGAATTGCCTTGTTGAAATTAACGATATAAATAAACTTGCCTTGCCTATAATAGACAGTTATGCTCAAGAGGGTTACTGCAATGAGAAGATGTCCTTCTCTGGGAACCATGAACATCCACATCTATTGCAATACAGTCATTAGATGTCTTGAAAGTTGACATTTCTGGCCTCCGAATAGAAAAGGTTAATCCTCTAGGGAACATGAATATGCTTGTTCATTTCATAACAATGGTGCAAGATGTTGACATTTCTTGTGTACAAGTAGATGTTTTGACCAGTGCTTTAATGAAAGATTAAGAGGTCATTAAAATAATTAGGACTTATCCTCTGGGGACCGTGAATATCCACAGACAAGTTCACAGAAACCACTAGTTGTCAAGTTTTTGCACAGGTGGATAGACTAACACACCACCACTACCAGGGCAAAAAGTTTAAGAAAGCTATCGAATGAGAAACCTTCATGATAATGGCTTTGATTAAAACTTGTTTTCTGTGGTTAAGAGTGATCAGATAAGCTTGAAGGTCAATGTTAATTTTGTTTGCATATCTATCGAATTAAGTTCCTGATCAAAGCAAGGCTTTCTGCCTGGAGAGACTTACTCTAAATTGCACATTTGGTTTAATTTGAAACAAATCAAATGATCAAACGAGCAGCAGCATGCTGTGTTTCACACCAGACTAAGCAAGACAATCCACCAGTCAACCTGAAAATTCTCTCCTGAAATGTGTGAAGCTGACAAATTGATTTCACAAAATGACTATGATGTGTGACACACTAAAAAAACAAAATCTGAACTGGTACAGATGCCGGCTTCTTCATACCTCTGTTACTCATGAGACTAACTGCTCATCTCTGTTACAGCCATCAGACAACAGGCATCACCATCAGCCCCTGAGGCAACGCTGAAGCCTGTAAACAATCCTCCATGGCTCATTTTGTCTTTACACAGTTTAGTTGTTTGCAAAACTCAAAGCTCCTCGTCCATAACTCATACAGAGTTCCATGGAATGGATTTACTGATTCAAAAAATAATGTAAAATAAAAATAGCAATCTACATGGCCTGAGCTTTATGAACATCTGGTTCGCTCGCAGTCCCCGAAGCTGTCCCACAATAGCAATGTGCAAACACATCATTATTCTGTAAAGTCAAAATGAAGAGCAGAACTTATTTGTTGTTTCTTGACAAGACACAAATACACAAGACTGCACCCCGACAACAGGTGTTTTCAAATGACCTACAGGACTAAATATGGCATGCAAAACAGCATATTGGCTCTGTAGGACAATGTTTCCTGGATATTAGACATACATATCAGTCACATTTGAAGGAAATGTGTTAGTGGGGACCCAGGATGAGCATGTTATATTAACTTGGAATGCATTATGGATTGTTCTTACCTCTTAGTGTATCTTTCAGACTTAATCAGCCCTAAAAGTGGTCAGTTGGCACCCTAACCCTAACCCGTTTCTGACCGATCATGATTGAACAACAGTCAAAAGTGTCTACAACATACAATACTAAACATGCAACACAAATTAAGTATTTCACTTTTACAAGACAAAAGCGGCAATATTATATAACTCCTGCAAGAAAAAGCCTGATATAGTGTTCATTATCTTTAAAAAGTAAGTTTCCCAAAAGCAGGAGTTGGAAAAGGCATCACACCAATATGGTTCATGTTAGCTAGTGATTCAACCAGCTAGTGAATGAATGCAAAATGTGCTGTTGGCGAGCAGTAGCGCAGGAGGTGCTCCCTGTACGTGGGCTAAGAGGACTAAAAGTGAGATACGTCAGGGTGTCACACTGTTTCTATAAACCTCTGCTGCTCTACAGACTCTACCAGTGTTTGTGTTATAGCGTGTTTCAGCTTAGGTGTTGTTTACATTTGTGCGTGTGTGGTGAAGAAACAGCTGAGTGGAGCAGCAAGAACACAGTGATGCCCTGCTGACAGCACAGTGTTCGGAGGATGGCTGAGCGCTGCTGTCGTGTTTATGCTGAATGGTCCAATACATGAGATGGTCCCACAGAAAACATGGGCATCCAGATACACATACACAAACACACACACACACATACACACACAGTGTCCTGTTTTCATCACTTCAGAGGACATTACACTGACTAACATTCATTTAATCAGTCCTATCTAAACCTTAACCACCACATACCTAACCCTTTAACTAATCTTATTATAACCCTAAACTAACCTTAACTTTAAACTGAGTCTTCACCCTAAAATGAATGATTTAGGTTAAGGGGATTTGCTTTTTGTTCCCATAAGGGAGGCGAGTTCCCACAACATGACTGTATAAACAGATTTACGTCCCCACAACATTAGCAATACCTGGACCGCACACGCACACGCACACACACACACACACACACACACACACACACACACACACACACACACACACACACACTGTCCTGATCTATTCATGAGTCTGGTCGTGCAGAGGCTGGCAAGATCACTGCTGACTGGACTGAAATGCTGCTGATGCCTGCTGCTCACCTCACCTGACAAACAAACACACACACACGTACGCATGCATGCACACACACACATGCACACACAGGGCAGTATCTCAGGGGAACACATTCAAATTGATTAGACCTGCAGCTATTTTTCTTCAGGTGTCAATCCATCCCTGAGTGATGCACACTGCTCCCTGTGACCCGACCCGCCTACTCTACATCCACACGCACACACACAGACACACACACACACACAAAAACAGACACGCACACAGGCACACATTATATTGCAGTGAGTGTTTTTTATGTGATGCTATGGTAACTTTCACTATGGAAACTTTGGCCTCTGACATACCTCATCCACTTGAAAACACATGTAGGACTAATGACGGCACTCAGGGTGATGGGTCTCATAGCGTGAGAAACAACGTCCCATTGAGACTGTTTACAATATGTGTATATGTGTGTGGGCTAGTGTGTGGCACATTTGTGTGTGTGTATCATGTAAATCATTATAAATACAAAGAAGAGGGCAAATTAATGTATGTATGTATATGCACATAAACAAATTTAAAGTATATTCCTGCATGCATAATAATGTGTGTGTGTGTGTGTGTGTGTGTGTGTGTGTGTGTGTGTGTGTGTGTGTGTGTGTGTGTGTGTGTGTGTGTGTGTAGTCTGTCATAGGCTATTTTTGGGGACAAATTTCAGATTACGGCCAAAAAAAGCTGATATTTGTGTCAGTGGTTATTGTTAGTATAAATCTCTACGAGATTAATGTAAGTCTATATCTTCTGTCCCCAGAAGTGACCATGATCTGACGTGTGTGTGTGTGTGCGTGCGTGCGTGCGTGCGTGCGTGCGTGCGTGCGTGCGTGCGTGCGTGTGTGTGTGTGTGTGTGTGTGTGTGTGTGTGTGTGTATGTGAGTAGGACCAGAAGTGAACAACAACACCTTATAATTAGACCAGTCCAGGTCAGGTGACTCTTCACTGTGACTGGGAAACCTGCTCTAGAGTACCTTTCCATTAACACCTCTGTGTGTGTGTGTGTGTGTGTGTGTGTGTGTGTGTGTGTGTGTGTGTGTGTGTGTGTGTGTGTGTGTGTGTGTGTGTGTTTGCCTAGTGCCTGTTGTCTCTGTTGGGGGGGGGGGTTGTTACCACAAGAGAGTAGAATGGAGTGGAAATGAAAGTGAGAAAGGGAAAAAAGATGAAAGGAAGGAAAAAGAAAAGAAAGAAAGGACGTATAGAAGGAAAGAAAGGCGTCCAATCAGCAGGTCCATCATTAGTAAAAGGCTTGGAGGGGTGTGTAAAATGTGAAAAAAGGGAGAAAAGTGTGCAGAGCCTGTTTGGGAAAGTTCAAAACACTTGTTAACATGAAAAGATAGCGAGAGAGAGATACAGAGAGAGGGGGAGGATTCCTCGTAAACTTAATTTTCCAGTCGTTTGAAGCCTCATTCTGCAGCGCTGAAGTTCCTCCCACACAGGACCCCTTTCCTCCTCCTCAGATGACAACTGTTTAAATTAAGGCTCGTGCTTTATCCACGCAGGAATGTTCCGCAGAGTTAAAAAGTTATTCATGTATAAACTATGCCGACCCCAATCGAGCCACACCGACGTCAACGAGGCCAATATCTGTAAATGAGACGTATGAATCCTTTAAGTTTCCCTCTGTCGACTACTGATGATTGTTCTTATTCTATTGTACATGATAGTTTGATTCGGAAAGGATTTCTGAAGGGTTCTGTAACAACTTTAAGAAAAGTAATGTATAAATGAATGTATTATGAATGTAGTCATGGTTGAGGGTTTAATAAGAAAGCTCTTCTTTTTAAATATTTTGCCTTCATCCCATTTTGGTATTTCTGCTGTGTCTTCACACATTCTTCAACTTCAACATATGGAACAGAACAGAATTTTATTTCCCCTTTTTAGCCCACCAAAGCATGAAAGCAGCACACATGTAACTATGATAAACTACGGGAATGAAATACATACACAAATAAAATATTAAACTGTAGAATAAAAAGATTTGAGGCTTAGCTTTAACAAAAAAAAAAAAAAAAGTATGGTTACCAAAGACATCTTGCAATGTCTACCAGAGTTCAGTCTCAAATTGAGGAGATAAAGGCTGGGAGCTGTCTCTCGGGATGCTCCGGGCTTTATCTCTCATCCTAAAGTGACTCAGCTTCGTCTGGGGTTTCCCAATTATTTTACAAACCGTGACAGCTATGCCCTCACCAGTCTACTTTCTAGGTGACCAAAACCCTGATGTCCAATGCGATGTTAAACCACCCTCAGAGTTTTGTTAACTATTTCAAAGATAGACCGGCTCAATCGTGGGACTATGACTTGAGATAAGGGGCCAGTACGTTTAAACACAAGGTTTCTTTGATTATATCTATGAACCAAAGTTTTATTCACGTTACACTATTAATTAGGGCTGGGTATCATTTAAAAAATGACGATACCAGTACCAATCCAACTACTCTTTTACTGATACTGATACCAACTGACTACTTCATTCGATACACATCATTAATTTTCAATTGTGACTTCACCACCACAGACAGGTTGTAGCTGCTGTGGCAGTGGGCCAATCACATGTTGCATTAAATCGAAGAAAGCTTGCATTGATTGGCTGTGAGCAAGTCCATATGAACAGTCATATTTTCTAGCTCTGGGTGTGAAAAGGATCGATTGCATGTATCGTTTGACGGGAGATGTTTCCATACTACTTGATATCGATTTATTTAGGTTGATACCTTAAAAGGTAGAGAGTACCGCTCTCCAATCACAGAGCAACAGCACATTCTTACTAATGAAGCTTAGCGAAAGTTCAGACAGGAAGACCACCTTTTTGTATGCTCACGTCATAGTTTTATTTCTCATTCTTTAGTCATCCTGATCCTTCTCACAGCTCATATTGATCTCTGTCAAAGCTCATATTTTCCTTTGCTGTTATTTCTGGAGCATCAATTGACACATCAGCTGTTCACATCACCTGGTCAAGTCTAACCAATATCACAGTGACACACCTTCATTGCCAGCCTATCATATTGCAGCTGTCTTTTTAAATGTTCTCCCTCTCTGCTCAGCTGCTTTCTTGATGCTGTTTTTGCGCGACCCACCTCCTCCCCATCACCACTCAGTCTTCAGATTCCTCAAAGCAACACTTCAACTTCATCAGCCCGATCAGTTTCAGCCTCAAGATGACTTAGTTGTGATTTGGCCCGAGATTGATTGATCGAAGTCATCAGCTACCACCACCAGTGTCTGGACTCCATGGGGGGATCTATCATGCTGATGCAGAGTCCAAGCGCCAAAGACTACGACAATACCTAATCATTAATATCATCTGCATAATAAACATTATTTTACTTCATTCTCTGGTCTCTCCTGATTGAACCTAGTATTGTGCTACAGTATAATGATATTGATAAAAAGATAGATCTTTACATGAGTTTATTTCAAGACCAGACGTTTGTAGTTTTTCCATTACTTTTACTTGATAGTGTGTTACTAGTTACTTTGCAGCTTCAGATTTAACTTGTAAGACCTTAAGATTTTAACATTTATTGCTTTACAACTGCCCAAGTATTTGTGAAATAGTTTCACCTCTTGGATCAACATTACAATGCGTATGTGCTGCCTGGTGGCCTAGAGGTTAAGGTGAACTTTCCTGCATATTATTCTCTCTCCCCTCATTTCCTGTCATCCTTCTTGCTATCTAATAAATCTTCTCCTCAAATACAAAAAAAAAGAAAACTCATTACAATGCTGCTTATACTTGAACACATTAACAGTTTAATGCTTCCAAAGAAGTCATTTCTCAATATGAGTGATGTTACTTAGATACATAAATACATTTAAAGCTGATAGTTATTCATTTTTATATAAGTTCCTCTTTCTGTCAACCTGTTTCACTGGTTCTGGGGTTTTTGCTGTGGGCTTGTTCACATGATGCATTTGTGTATCTGCTCAGAGCTGTTACTTGTTAAAGTGCTTCAGGGTCACTGATGGAAGGAGACAACTTCTTGCATTTTTCCTTCCTTGCAATAGCTTTCTGTTTATCAAACCCATAGAAGCGATGTAAACACTTGTGAATATTTAAACGCATCGGTATGCAAATTTGATGTAGAATCATAAAAGCATTTATTGCAATACGCCTCAACGGCTGCCCAGAAAACCTTGATTAAACTCCAGTTTTATCTTCTCTCCATTGTCTCTGTGTTACGTATAATGTAGGACTGATTTTATAATGTTATTCTTGACATACAGTAAAAGGCATTACATGGTCACACCCTATATACTCAGAGCTGCTGTGCTGTCTGACCTCTGGGAAGAACAGAAGCTCTTTTAAGCAGAAACCTCTGGCTGTTCCAAGGTAAAAAATAAAAAAAACAACCCTGCCAACCTGCCCACACCTTAAAAAAATCCATCTAAAAACCTTTTTTATTTCCTTTGGCTTATTCTTTACTTAATACCTTTTCTTTACCCTCATTGTTCCCTTCATTCTGCCTGTTTTCTATACATCTCTTTTTTATCTTCATCTTTCTCCTTTTCATCTTCCTGTAAAGCACTTCTTTCAAAAAGTGATGTATAAAGTTTTCTTGCTTGTGTGCTATGGATCTAAATCAATAGATACACTTTGACACACATGCTGGCATAAGGGTAATTGGACCTACAACTATACACGCACACACACACACACACACAGACAATCGAAACGAAAGCCGGCAACATGTATGATTCTGTGACAGGCAGTACTGTCAGTGCAGGCGGTCGATTGAACTATTTGCGCCGTGGTTTCATCACAGTGAGTCAGTCAACACACACACACACACACACGCATATGTATCACTGTGTATCCATGTTTTCACATCGCCCAATAAGCTGTGAGTGGCAACTCGGCACAATCACAAGATGCTGAAAACAACCTCACACCTTCAAAAAAAAAAAAAAAAAAAATCGATTGCTGTGCTGCAGACTACCCACAGAGCGATTTTTAAATGAGTGATTAACACTGACTGTGATAATAATAAAAGGGGAGAAACTGTGATGAACGGCTTGTTAACAGCAGACACCATCAACACTGAAGCAGCGGAGCCAAGTGTGTATTTACTAGAGCTCCTTATAAAAATCAAATCAAATATCGCTTACGATTGCTGAAAATCTTCCCTTTATCCCACTTTTCCCCTCTCTCTCCACCAGAAATATTATTAGTACCGCAAACAGCAGGAAGAATTTCTTTCTCACAACTGGGCCAAATGTTGTATTTATACCAACAAGCCGTCAGCATAACTCTGTGCAAGTTACTGCTCTGGCAGACAGATCCAGCTCTGATCTTAATACGTCTGGTGCATTAGATAGTTGGCAGGAGCGAGTTGTTTAATACCAACAAGGCAGATGAGCACGACTTTCCTTCTAAAGCAGAGATGAAATGAAATGAGTCTCAGAGTTTACACACTTTTAAGTCTGATAAGGCTTGTGATCAGTGATTAAATTGGCTTTAATAGCAGGGAGGTCTGAGCATATATGTGTGGGTGTATGTGTGAGTGTTTGTGTGTTCCTCTGGTTTGATATAAATTGGTCAAATTGGAGCTTGAGGCTGTATTTACATCTCTCGCTGCAGTGCAGTGCAGGTGCTCTGAAAGAAAAACTATTTGAAAAGAAAAAAAAAGTTTGACTTTTTATCACTGATGTCAATCCTCTCCCCTCTTCGCTCAGTAACCAGATGCTCTTCACCCTTGTCGCCACCTCTGGATGAACTTGGAGCTCTATTTGAAGGTAAAGGGCGGAACAAGGAAGTACTAGGAGACAAGTTTTGGCCCCTGCTGGCTGGCGCTGCGTGACTGCAGGTGCATGAATATTCATCGATATACCACACATCTGAGGTCGCAGCTGGAGTTTATCCTCGGAGCAGCCAGAACACACAGGCTTCATTTACCCTGCAGTGAAATATGGCTGGTTTTCTCCTCATTCTCCTCATGGGACACTTTAAATCCTTTACACATGCTAATGAGCCAGAGTGACAACTCTACTATCAGGGCGAACATGAAGTGCTGATTCAGATGATCTCTGCAGTATGTACCAGAGGAGCTCCGGATCAGTAGCTCAACACTCTTAATATGATGTTATAATATGATATGACAAAAGCTCAACGATCAAAGCCATTTTCCACTCGCTGCATATGTGGGGAGTTCGTCAACTGAAACGCCAAAGAAAGTTAGGGACGAGATATTACAACGAGGCATTTGCTGTCTTCGCTCTAAAATGAATGTTGCTATGGTTACGGCATGCATAGTTACACTCAATACGCTAGGTCAGCAGAACATCCGCTTCCACTTTGTATGCTGTTGTAGTTGTTCCTTTGTGTTCCACAGCAACATTTCCTCAGAAAAATCAATTCCACTCTACACCAGGTATGCACTCAGATCTACTCCAGTTTAACCATCTCCTGCTCGCTGGACCTGCTTTTGCAAACAGGTGCGTTACGATTACTGCACTCTCACTGACTCTCAGTAGCATGTAGCCAACAAGTGGAACCCCTGAACCACCAATATCAACACCGTCAGTCTCGTCACATATGCAGGCACACAGCAGGTGGTTGCTGCTGTTCGCTCTGTGGAGTAAATGAGGGCGGCTCACTGCTTCTCTAGACTCCGAGTCTAAGCTTCTACTTCACTTAATTGATGTTCTGCTGCTGTCAGTCAATATTTTCCATGACGGATGGGCTGATATCTTCATTGCTTCGTGGCTTGTCACAACTCTTTCCGCTCCACTGTGCTGCTCTCTGGGCCACGACTCCAAAACTCTGCTTTTGCTGGTATTTGGCACTAGTTGTGTAAAGTAGGTGTTATTCACAGTTATCACAGGAGGCCGACTAAACAGGACAACAGGCGCTCGTCTCACTCTGATCTGCTGTAACATGTGCAACACGTCTTTTAACCCGCTTTCATTTAGTTGTCGCTCTCGACCAAGGAACGCCATTCTTCCACTGCCACTGACCCTCAATTAACAGCTTCGATCCAGGCTTGAACGGCATTTAGACCGACATCAGCTCTGTGTGAATAAAACAGCCCTTTGGCTCGGTTGGACAGGGCCAAAAACAGGTCGGTTGATCCAGATATTGGAAATATAAACATCTGACAGCTGAAATGTGTTCTTGCAATTATGAGGCATACCATAAATTCAGCAGAGCATTGAAGCTACGGTTGCATTAGCTTACTGATATCATTCGACTAGCTTCCTAGTAACGTCCAATTAAATAAGTTGATATTCCTCTGATGTCTGATGTACTTTCCTGTAATGCCTCGAAGACTATCTATCTATCTATCTATCTATCTATCTATCTATCTATCTATCTATCTATCTATCTATCTATCTATCTATCTATCTATCTATCTATCTACTAATTCATTATGTTCAAAGAATTTCTTCTTACAGAGAATGAGCAGGAAGTCATTAAATTTAAATGAAGCAGCTTCACAAAGTGTCTCTTAATGACGTCATTGACAAGGGTTTCTGGTCCCTTTCACACAGAGAAGATGAAATTGCTGTATTTACAAATGCAGCGGCCCGGGTCTCTCTGCCATTAACACCGCACTCACTGTGCTGCATTAGCCCCGCAACGTCTTCCATCCCCTCTCTCTGCTTTTTTACTCTGCGCTCCCTCTCAGTTCACCAGGCAAATCTGCTGCACTGAGGTCTTATCCGTTCCCGTCTGTTCCAGACAACATTAGGCTGCCATTCAACAGAGTGAAACGACTGCGGCTCAGCGCGATAAAGATCACTCAGGTGACTGTATGTTGCTGATGGGTGTACTGTGTCTCCACCGGGCGATACACTATATGTCTGTGGCATACGGATCAATAAGTGTGAGTTAACTGCTGGAGCGAGAGCCTCGAGTACAACTCCTGTTTTTTTTCCTTTTCCTTTGCTCATTCAAAAAACTGTTGATGTATTCAGTTATGTCTTTACCAATTCATGTACTTGTTTATTGTTTTATCTATTCTTTAATTCATGCGCATGCAAATTTTTGCATTTATTTACTTATTCATTCCGAACAACAAAATCCTGTACTGTGTATCCCCCTATCACTGGATGAAATCCCAATTTGGTGTAGGATTTACTGAGGAATAGCTGCGTAATGAGGCTCTATCTTGGCTTTAAGTTGCTGGTGCATAGCCAATTACTCTGACTGACTGCCAAACCTATATTGCCCACTGACAAACAAACATCGAGAGCGTGATTAAGGTGGGTTGAAGCCCAGACAGGCCGGCACCTCTGCTAACAAAGTTGGACAGATCAGAGGGAGCCTGAAATGAACACCCAGCCGGTGGATTTTGGCATGTTGACTGTCTCAATCAGCCACTTTTGGCAGATAACCAACCTACAAGTTGATTAGTGGAAAAAGATAAGTGATAAAAATGTGTTTAAATGATTGAAGGCAGTCGTACGTTAGGCTGATTTAATCTACAACTCTAGTACAGCCTGTGGACATGAGGTGCATTTCACTCCCTGGATACATTTTTACACCCAACATGTAACTCAGTTAAAAACTATGCTCTCCTTTATAAAGAAAATAAGCACCCTCAGTTTGGTCTGAACTTCTGCACCTGATTTTGATTTGATTGGTCTACTTTTTGTGGTACATTTTAATTTTCCTATCTTGTGCTCTCCACTGCAGAGTAGAGTGGTTCATCAGTCACCTGTTCACTAAACTACTGTTCAGTTTAGCTTCTGACAAGCTGCCAAAACATCACATAACATTATAGAAGTTATAGTTCCTTAATGGACATCTAGAGGAACGTTCAGATGAGTGACAGGCAAAATCAATCCTCCACTTATCCCTGCTGATAGCTAAATAAACACAAAGATAGATGACTGAAAGTAACATCATTGGGGTCATTAGCAGTTTTAATGGTTGTCGCAACTATTTAGTTGCTGCTTCTTGATGAATTTTTGTTGAATTATGTCCACAAATCTTCAGGGCTGCCAGCTTTTGACTTCAGCTTGGTGTGAGATTTGTTCCTGTGAGGTGGAAGATTAGGGGGGGGGGGTCATAATTCCTCTCTCTGGCCTTATGAACCAACACCTTTTTCATAAGACTTTCCTCTTTGCTAATTTGTGTTTATTGGGTAGCATTTCTCATACACACTCCAGATATTACACATATATTTCTTCTAGACAGATCTATGCCCCTCACCAAGTCGCTCCTATCATCCAACACTACCCACTTTAGTTTCTCAGGTCTGAAAGAATACAATATATACAATATGAAGAACAAAAACAGCAGGGACAAATCTGGAACAGTCAGACTGTATAATTTACCACTCTCATTTCACAAACAGGTCTATGTCCACCCCAACAAAATGTAATATAAAACAAATTTCCTGCATGTCTAGTCCACCTAACCTTTTGGATTAAGTTGAGAAACAGCCACCTGCACTAGTCTAGATTAGTTAGATTGAATGTGCTATGAACACCAAAAATGAATCAAGAACAATATATAATTGTGAATCACAAAAGTGTGTGTATAGTCACAAGTGTTCTTGTGACTATACTGACTCACTCTCACTCCTCCATCTCCTCTCAGATGCTGCTTCCAGAAGAGCTGCTGACTGAGATGACTGTGAGCAGCATGCATGAATACATTACAATATAATAGATTTGAGTATATTTCTCCCTTTCTCCCTGATGGTCTGAATAACTCACTATTGTTTTAACCTCCTTTAGCGCCACCATGTTAACAGATGAATTGTCTGTGTAAGAAAATTAACATTTGGCATTAGAACATGTGAAAAGTATCAATTGTGTGAGTCTAACGGTCAATGCGGGAGAGATAGCAGTCTAGGGCTGGGTATTGGTACTCGATACCTTTAAAATGTCGACCGAATAAATCGATACCAAGTAATATGGAAACGTCTCCCTTCAAACGATAGCTGAAGTTGATCCTTTTCGCACCCAGAGCTAAAAAATATGACTATTTGTATGGACTTGCTCACAGCCAATCAACACAAGCATTCTTTGATTTAATGCGACGTGATTGGCCCACTGCCACAGCAGCTACAACCCGTCTGTAGTGGTGAAGTCGCAGTGAATTTGAGTTAGCGCACTCAGCAGTTCAGCAGCCAAGATGCCACCCAAACCCTCCTGTTGTCCTCGAGTCAAGGAAGGAAAAGAGGGAGGAAGGAAGGGAGGAAGAAGGAAGGAAAGGAGGGAGGGAGGAAGGAAGGAAGGAAGGGATGAAGAAGGAAGGAAAAGAGGGAGGAAGGAAGGAAGGAAGGAAGAAAGGGAGGAAGAAGGAAGGAAAGGAGGGAGGGAGGAAGGACGGAAAGGAGAGAGGAAGGAAGGAAGAAAGGAGGGAGGAAAGAAAGAGAGAAGGAGGGAGGGAGAAAGGAAAAGAGGAAGGGTGGAAGGAAGGAAGGAAGCTAGGGGGGAGGAAAGAAAGAGAAGGAGGGAGGAAAGAACGAAGAGAGGAAGGAAAGAAGGAGGGAGGGAGGGAGGAAGGAAGGACAGAAGTAAGGGAGGAAAGAGAGAGGAAGGAAAGAAAGAGAGAAGGAGGGAGGGAAGAAGGACAGACGGATGGAAGGAAGGGAGGAAAGAGGGAACAGGCAAAACAGACGGGGTCAATTTGACCCGGGAGGACGACACGAAGGTTAACTACACGCCTGTTACACCAGATAAAAGCAAGTAAACAAAAATGTGGAATGGGTATATTGAATGAAGTATTCAATTGGTATCGGTATCATTTTAAGTGTACTTGGATTGGTAATGGTATCGTAATTTTTTAATTGATACCCAGCCCTATAGCAGTCCTGATTTTTTTTCCTCCCAAGAACTTATAACATTATCTAATTTTCTGGTAGAGACATAACATTACTGGAGTGCTACATGTTGCCATTTACATGAGTGCAAAAGGTCAAGCAGCTTAATTAATTCTGAACATGGAAAAGGAGTTAATTGGGCTGAGAAGGATACTGTTTTACTAATTAGGAGAACACAATGCGTGACTCTGCAGATGCACCCACGTGGTTAAATAAGACTTTGCCTTAAAACATTATCATTAGGCCAGTTCATGTGTCCATTGTCACTTTCACATTATTATTTAGTTTTTATTTGGTGCCAAAATTCTGTGACACATTTTCAGTCATAACTTTTGTTTTTATAGATTACTTTTAGTCAATAAAACATGCTGTCACTGATGCCGATCAACAATACATTTACAGTATTCCTGATGCTTTCGCTCAGCTTGAAATACAAATGAAACTTGGGAGTAAAAAATTGAGTTTAGGTGAGTTTACCCTCCACTTAAAATCCCCAGTACTGCTTCATCTGCATCGTCTCAGCAGGATGAGTTGAACATATCGTAGCCTGATAACATCGGACAGAAACACATCAGGCTTTTGGAAATATTCTGAGTTATGTCTTTGGATATGTATAAGGCTCAGTTTGAACTACTGCAGCACATGTGTACAGTGGATTCCTCGTGAGACCGACTCTGATGAGTACAACCTAACACTCACACTAGACGATCTAAGGGCTACAATCCTCCGAGCGGGAGCGACTGATGCACTTATCTGAGAAACGGAAAGAGAGAGCGAGAGAGGGGTAGCTGGAAAGAGTTTTAAGAGAGGACAAAGAAAAACGGGAGGAAAGTTAGAGGGAGCTCTGGGGGAAAGTTGGGACGACGGCGTGAGGAAGAAAGGATAAAAAAGGTTGAGAGAGGGGTAGGATCGGTGGTAAAGAGGACACCTTGAGACAGAGAGAGAAGAGGAATTTTAGGAAGTTAGTAATGCTGCACAGGAAGGAAGGGGGAAAAGTGCCAGAAGAGTATAAGACAGAGTAGAGAAAGAAGTAATGAAAGGAAAGAGAAAGAGATACAGAAAATGAGACGGAAACAAAGTCGTTCTGCTGTGGTAAATATCTGTCAATCTCTCCTTTAAAACAAAGAAGGCAGCGATGTGTTGCCATGATTGTTCTTGGTGATTTCCCTGCTGGTCTCTCTCACACACACACACACACACCCCAGTAAGTGACGGGCCTCCTCCTGACAACACACACACATATACACACACACAAATTGCCTGAGTTTCAGTCCCCTCAGAGCAACGCTGGGCTGATTAAAAAGACCTTTGAACAAATGGCGTTTGTTGAGGAATGTCTGTTCACCTTTCAAAAGAGGCATGGGCGCGTGTGTGTTAGCGAAAAGTGGTTGGGGATCCTCCAGGCGTTTAAAAACTTTCCATACACACACACACACACATACACACACCTCGGTGACTGTTGCATCTCAGGAGGTGGAGGATCTAATCATTTTGGCAGGAAGCTTTTAACATCGGTACCGGTGTTTTATTCAACAGACTTGCTCCCATCAGCCCTGTGCATGTCAGGACGGGGTCTGACAATAAAACAAACGCACCCGGTCACAGGAGACCAGGGGGGAGCCATGAGGAAAAGTTTTCTTCCAAAATCAAAATCAAAGGCTGTTTCTTGGAAAAAGTACATCTCATCATGGAATATAGATGATATTTTTTGGAGCTTACAAGTAAAAACATTTTTGGATTGATAAAGATAAAACCATCACTGATGCATTGTAGTCCTCACCTTTGGACTGCATGGACCTCACGACCCTCACTTGCTTATGCACCACCTTTTGTCAGTTTTTGACCACCGGTAATTAAAAACGACTTAAGTGAACTTTCTCTCCGAGTCATTCCAGTTGTTTTTGGTTGTCTTGTCTGATGACTGTCGGCTCTGTGGGTGTTAAACTGCAACCTGCTGAGAAGTAAACTCTGATGGTAACATTAAAAAAGAGAGAAACTAACAAAAACATTAGTTGCTAAATCTACAATTTAAAAAAATGTGAGCTGACTGACTTCACCTCTGGGAAGTTCATTAAGCACAAGAAGACAAACACAAAGTGTCTGTAAGCAGAATCACTTCACTTTAGTAGGATTTTTGTTTTTTACTCCTTCACGCCAAAAAACCCGGAGATAATTACCTTGTTTATAATCTTCTGGCTGCGGTCATTTCTGATTCTACTCAAAGCTTATGCAAATTTAGCCGCGCTCCAAAAATAATTATCACAGTTTCTGTCAAGATTATGCACAGTTACAGTGCCTGCTTTATTCATAAGTGCCCATGCAGCATTATGAGTTTTCTTGTGTGTAGGAATACACAACATTACATAACAGCCAATCAGAGAGCACTGAAATGGCACAAATAATGCTCCAGACTATACTGTGCAGAGATGATACCTCGTCTGTTGACACAGAGAGCAGATTACGTTTATGTTTATGACAGCCGCGCTAACTGGCTTTTGACATTAGCAGAGAGTAAGATGATCCTCTTGGTAACTGATTCATTTTCAAAACAAATATTGTTGCGGTCTGTAACTTGTATAACGTCTTAAAAGCAGCAAATGTGACAGAGCGTCTACTGCCGTGTTGACCAGCATGAAGAACATTATAGAAGAGAAAACAAGCAGCTCAAGCCAACCAATCACAGTTCTTGCAGCATCCATGTGGTATCTTCGTACTCACTGTAACCTTTACGTAAAGTTACGTTTTAGACAAGTGTCGAACGTGAGCTATGTCACGTCCTAAAGCATTGCTACAGTGGCTATGTGCATAGACTCAAAAAGCTATGCTGTAAACCCTGAACTGACGACTATAAGCCTCCTTTTCTCCAGTCGGAGTCAGTGGAAGTTGCCTACGTGAGGAAGCCCAGATGTTCCTATCCCCAGGCGTGTGGTCCAGCTCCTCCTGGGGGATACGAAAGCATTCCCAGGCCAGATGAAATGTGTAATCCCTCAAGAGCATTGTGAGTCTGTCCCAGAGTCTCCTTCCAGTCGGACATGCCTGGACTACCTCCCCAGGGATGCATCCAGGTGGCGTCTGTAATCACATGTCTGGACCACATCGACGTGTAAAGAGCAGTTGTTCTACTCTGAGGTCCACTTCAGACGTTCAAGCTCCTCAGCTCGTCCCAAAGGTTGAGGAAACTCATTTTGTTTTGATGCCGTGTGCATCAGTGAACTCATGACCAACTCCACCACAATTGTCTATACAGTACAATAACACGGTCACAGTTTACACCAATCTGCCTGTCAATCTCACGGTCCAATTCATCCTCATGAACAGGACCTCAAGGTACATGAACTGGAGTGAGGCAACCTGAAGTAGCTAGCCCACCGTACTGAGTACTATGGTGTCAGACCTGGAGGACCAGCTAATGGGAACAAAGAAAGTATTTTACTGATATTATCAAATAGATAAAGTGAAATTTGATCTCACCAGCATAGTGTGGAAAGCAAATCTAACCAATGTGCCACTCCAGTATACAGTACAGACAAAATACAGTAAAACAGGGTGTGACAGGAAGTATGAACACTCCATGACAACTGGGGGAGTCAACAGAACAATTGAGGCCTATATCAGCTCCTCGACAACACGGTGCAATTAAATATCCTAAATCCCACGAAAGAAAAAGATGACTGTGTAATGTAAAAGGTGTTACTGAACATTTTAGGTTCTATTCAGCTCATTGTTTTGGTTTTACAGCCCACAACTTCACTATTTTGGTTCTCACTCACCTCTCTAACACCTCATTATACACTACCTGCCCAAACCCATCGACAGACAAAGTTAGCAACTAGCTGGTGAACATAGTTAAGCATTTAGCAGTGAAAGAGACAGAGTTTCTCTCATGAGAAAACAGAACTAAAAGGAGTGTGAATACTGGATATGGATTCATCAGGTGGACATAAACACAACCCTGAATTAGTATCAAAGTATTTATAGTAGATGCTAGCCTAGAAGGAGTTTTGTGTAAATAAGAGATTCAAATAGTAAAGTAAAAAGGAAGATTGGGAATGTTGCTCTGAGTCTGCTTGATGTGTAAATAAGACAACCAATCGACTTTATGAGGCAATAATTAGCCCAATTTTTGATTCTGGGGAATTTCAAAGTACCCTAAGGTATTAATTAAAGGAGTTTGAGATCCCCTGTATTTCATATACTTGTGCCAGGTCATTGTGAGATCACCTACCTATGACTCTGTGGCCCAGCTGATCTGTTAGTCACTCAATATCAATATATTTTGAAAGAAGTAAGCCACGTTATTTAAACATTTACCAAATATACCCAGATCTGCCCCCGCCCCTGCTTGTAAGTATGACCTTAGTAACTCTCCTCAGAGTCATTACAGCCACCATCCACCTTTTTGACATTTACCCATGAGACACAGACTATTGATTTACAATAATTAACATGTTTGAGGCAACAGATGCCTAATGTAATAGAATATAGATCACGATGCTAGTTTCTGGCTGCTGGAAGGAGAGTCCACTGACGATGAGGACGAAAAAACCTGTAGTCTCATTTTTATACCTGACCAGCGGTGTTTAGGGATTATAGTGCCACATGCGATCAAAAACAGTCCCATTGTTGTCACTAGTCCAGCGATGTGATTCCAGTCAGGTGATCCAACAGTCCAGCTGCAGCTTAGAAGATCGCTGTGGGGAACTAAATAACTGAGAAACAGAGAGATCAGAGCCTCTTGTGTGCTTAGATGTGTGTGCACAGAAATTAACCTCCACATTAATGCCAGGCCTATACAAAGTGGATGCTGTTACCTCCTTTGCCCAAACGTCCTGCTGGCACGCCCATGGGCAAGGCACTTAACCCTTAAACTTCCCTCCAGGGGCACAGAGCTGTCAAGTGCAACGCCAGCAGCAGATAGATCAATGGAATGACTACCCACTCAGTCACGGTAAAGAATCTGATCTACGACAACGTGAATCTAACACACACAACCACACACACGACTGATATTCATAGTCCTGCAGCAGAGGCCACTGGACTCCAGTTGGTGCATTATTCAGTCTAAAAGCTTGTTAAGGAGAACTCACAATGGAGCTGTTATGAAAGATTGATATGTAAAAAACAGTTTAGTCAGCTGCCGTTATGTAAAGCAATATAACAGCGGTTGAGAGACGGGTGCGTAAATGCAGCAAGAGAGAGAAAGGTGAGTTGAGAGGGAATTACAGTACAGACACAAGGGCAAAGAGGAGAAGAAATGAGAGGATGAGAAAGATGACAATCAAAAACAAGAGCAGCAAGAGGCAGAGAATCATAGAAAAACCACAGAGTGAAAGAGATACAGCAGCAGAGGCAAAGGAAAGAGACAGAGGGGGGGATCTCACATGAATTAATGGAGTTCTCCCTGAGGCTCACAGCTAGATTAAACACAAGTTACAACCTCTCCAGACCAAACACGAGTCAGCAGAACACACAAGCGCATTACGGCAACGAACCGCTCGGACCGGTTAGTACGACCAATGAAAAGTTTTCATCAGGAAATTAAAAAAGTAGAGTAAAAAATGTCTGTAGCCTTGGGTGGAAAAGTACCTAAAAAAAAAACGTAGCAACAAACTCACATATAATTACTACCAGACCCTGAAGACTCCCCTCAGCTCTAACAAACCATTTAGCAAAAATCATTAGCCCTAGAAACTTTATAATAGGGGATAAAATGCCAAATTTGTTGTTATAGCTTGTTCTGCTGCCCCCAAGTGACCAAAAAAAAAAAATTAATGTTGCTTTAATCAAACCTGGATTAATTAATTTATGATGAATACTAGATGTACTGACCCTTTTTACAGCAGATATTTTGATTTGTGGTGAATAAACAGATGGAGCTACAGTAATAACATTACCAATGGCTCACTTCCAGTTAGATATAGTGTCTGAAATCACTCCCTATTTACTATACAGTGCTCTACGTTTACCCTCCAACATTTCATTGGAGTGTCTGAATGCTGTAAATATCTCCACCTTATAGATAGTGGAGATATTCCACCACGGAATGAAAACAGTAGCTTCCATGGCATGTACACCACTTCCCCCCAAACAATCCTACAATGCGATGCTCCACATTTTAAAGATGTGAAAACTACCGTCACGTGACTCTACAGCCGATGATGACGACACAAAATGACCACGATAAATAAAGTGTGTGAAATCTTGATCTGCTGCTAGTGTGTCTTATATAGGGAGGAGTGAATGAGTGAGTGATTTCGGTTTGGAGTTCATTAATGTGATTAATTGCACCTGTGCTTTTCCTGAGATGACCGTTCAAAATAAAGATCTGTTACTCACTTACAATTTTTGAGTCTCTGCAGGCAGGTTCACTCCCAGGCTTTATTGAAATGAGCTGAAACCGTTGGGAAATCAATCTAAATACTTGGGATGTGTTTTGGGAAATGGTCGGCAGTCGGTTTAAAATATTATAACAAATTCTGTCATAATCTCTGTTTTTATTGATCGCATCACTGTTGTTGTTCTGTTTCATTTATTTCCCTCCACTATCCCACCTCCACCCCCCTCTTTAAAGTCAGAGGAAATGAAGCGTGCGGAGCAGCTGATCCAGCGGCTCACACATGCATGCATACACGAAAAAAACCCACAAAGAAACCCCACACACACCCTCACAGACCCTCTCTCACACACACACACACACTTCACTCCCCTGTGAAGAAGACAAAGTGGGAGGTATATTATGGGGGACGGAGCCACTGACCCTCTTGTTGAGTTAATGAGCTTTTATTGACTTCAGCACCTGAAGCTGCTGCTGTAACTTATCACTGTTAGCACCTCACTCCCAAGACACACAACACACAGGGGAGCACACGCACACACACACACACACACACACACACACACACACACACACACACACACAAACACACACACACACGCTATCTGTTTGGGTGAGCTCCATGGAGACACAGAAACTCACACGCGCACCTTCAACTCACAGTTAGTGTCAAACTAGAGCGTCAGAAATGCACACACACGGCTTTAAACGCGTCTCACAGTCAGTGCTTCAAATTATGAATGGATGAGGTGCACATTGATATCATTTGTGTCATTATAAAACATGTTAGATGATTGGTTGTTTTACACCAGCGGTTAAAACCCTCAGACAAAATTGAGACAACTGCACTCTGTTACAGAAACTATTTGAGTCCTGGTTTTTTTGCCTATATTTATGTAAATTTTTTGTCAATTTGGTATTTAAAAAAAGTCTGCTGAATAAGCTATTAACACTTCCTGTCTGTGATGGACTCATGGATGTACAGATAGCTATCACCAGATGACTTAGATACTGAAGAAAAACGTTAAAATGTGAAGATTCTCAGGTTTTGGAGGTTATTTTTTAATTTTTTTCATTTCATTAAATGGATTTATAGAAAATTATCAATGATGAACACTGGAGATTAATAATGTCGGTTAGTGTAAGTCACGCTTGGATCTAAAAATATGTTTATCATGTCTGTGTGTTTTGGATTTGACTGAGTTATGACCCTGAGAAGGAGTAACTCATTATCACACTAATTAAATAAACCGTGTGAGCTGTGTGTCACAGTCACTGCTGCGGCTCCGACTCATGAACGTGTTATCAGCTGGCCAAACTACATTAACCAACACTTCCCGTTGTTTTCATGCACCTGTCTCTTTAACCTCAGGCAGTATCTCTGCCTCATGTCCTCCCACCAGCCCGTCCCCTTCAACTCTGGCATGCCTCACATTTACTAGTCCTGGACGGTGTGATATATTTACTATTTTCTTCTTGTGAGTGTGAAATTTATGCACTAGAATGAAAGCAGTAGGTGTACATGTGGTATGTGGTATGCAATGCCTCATATTTATAGATGTAAAAATGACTACTGTGTGACTGTACAGGTTACAGTGATGACACAAATGATGATTAGTGAGTATCTGAGATCTCATGCCGCTCACTATGTAAAAAGTTATTGGGTGTCTATTATATAAGGAGTAGTGAACAAGTTAATTACAGACACAGTCCTGAGGTACATCTCAAGTCTCTTTTTTGATATTTCCATCTTGAAGTCCGTCTCAACCCTCTTATTTCTGCTCTGAAGGATAGAGGATAAACGAGCGAGGAGCCATGTGCCAGGATACTCTCATTGGATATTAGTTATTGATTGGACGATGTAGCCGATCGGACTAATCCGATCCTGCAGTGGAGACGGATATCAGATTAAACTCAGGCGTACCACTCCGGGTTATTATATTTTCTTTGTTTTCTTGATTCATCATCTAGTTAAACATCTGTGTTCATTGTTTTTCTTTTCATGATCTATTATATCACCTATTGACTGTTATTATAGATCCAATTAATGTTAGAACGACACATTTATATTATACATCAATCCTCATTTCCATTCAGTCACATGTGAGGCTGCAAAGCTCTGAGTGTGATGTAGGTTACATCATTTCCATTTTCCCTGAAACATTTAGCCTAATAAATTATTTCCAGTGTTCAAAAATCTAAATCACATTCCGGGTTATTAGATAATGAATTCATAATCAGAATATCAGTAAATACTGAGGCATATAATAAATAAATAAATAAACAAATAAATAAATAAATAAATAATACAAAGACATACTGCCAGTAGAAATGGTTGCTGTGTCTCTCAGCAGGACACAGTACACAGTATTAATACAGAATGCAGGTTTTTATTCATGTGCAAGTGTTTGTCAAACAGGTAACAGTCTGCAGAGAGGAAACACTGCTGCTCTGTCAGTGATAACTGTGCACCTTTATTAGTGTTAACACAGTGCACATATGTGTAGACACAAACTCCATCAAAAGTCTCTACAGCTGTTAAAGCCGACTGACAGCTGATCCAGCTGTGATCAGCTGCTGCCATCATCCGAAACAGACGTCGCTTCACGAGAAAACATTTCATTTTTCTAAAAACATATTTCACATGGTTTCTTTGCATCTCTCCATACTTCCTCAGTGGAAGAGACTAAAACTGAAAGTGAGGGAAACATGGATGCAGTTAAGAGACTTGAGATGTAGCTCTGGTCTCCACACACACCAGCACACCTGCTTCACCCAGATCATTTACTATTCAGCCAACCAGTCCTCTGCTGGATCGAAAAGGTCGCATTCCAGCACAGCGAGTGCTTCTACCTGTATCATGAGCCAGCTCCTCTTCTGTTAATCTGTCCAGGATCTAACACTTGTGTTTTTTGACCCGCTGCCTTTTCCTGACCTGCCTGCTTAATTTACACCATCAGACCTGTTTGCCTGCTCTGACTGCTCTCCGGTTGCCAAATGTAAAACTTGTTCTATGACTGACAATTCTTAGTAAGTTCTACTTAAATTGTACATTCAACAACTATGAAGAAATGTTAGTGACGATACACAATCCTGCTGCATCAGCTCAGTGTGCAAAGTCAGTCACCATTTTTTCATATCTTCACTGAACCTATTCAGGGGCTCTGCCAGGGATTTTAGGCCCCATTAAAAAAAAAAGATATCACATTGGCTCCACCATGCCATCCATGCACAATTGCTGTAATGCATCTGTTGGTCCTGGCACCAGGAGCAGGGACAGCTCATATAGTATCAAGACTTTACCTGCATTAATTAAATGTTGGCTAAAAGAGGAGCGAAATGCAAACACTCCTCTTAACCCGCCAGGCTTAACTAACTGGTTCATTTTCACCAATCGTGGACTAGACTCACCTTTTTTTAATGAAGACTCGGGTGCCATATTTTCGCCCTTTTTTAGTTTTCTCTGTTATCTTTCTTTTCATTATTGGAAACTTTGGTTTTATTCAATGAAGCTGTTGAGACATTACACTCCTGCTGCTCTCTTCCTCACTCGTAGTTCACTGCTACAGGACTGAACCATTTCATGAGTCCGTCTATCTAAACCACTGATGAGGATACATTCAGGACTGAGATGGTTTAGTTCAGATTTGGAGGATGTGAGAACAGTGCACCTTTCAGGACTTCATATAGTCACTGTGGCTAATGTTAAGGTGGCTGCTGATACTCATTTAATTGGTGTCTGCTTGTTAAACCACAGTGTTTCTTCAAACAGGAGTCTTTGAAGCTGTTTAAAGGGAAGCTTTAACGGAGCTGAGCTGAGAAACAGAAGTAATAACGAGTAATATAGCTAATTACTTTAGCTGTTGAGTAATTAGTAATGTTATTCATGTTATAATGATGAATATATCATGTAAGTAATTACTAACCCAACACTGATTATGATTACAAATAAAGAAACACTTGAACTCTAATAGTAACCCCTTCATTTATTGCACTTTTACACTGAATAACAAGAAAACACAAAACTCCTCCAATATATTTATGAATCCAGCCTTTATGAGGTTCATCATATTCATCATTGATAAATAAGCGGATTTGCCTGTATCAATCAATCAAACTTTATTTGTATAGCTCTTTTCATACAAGGTTATGTAACACAAAGTGCTTTATATATATATATAAAGAGAAAAAAACAACAATAAAGACTCAATAAAACAGGAACTGAAGAAACACTATCATAACTTGCATGAATCTGCATTGAGGAAACATCAAAGATAAGAATACCCAAATAAAATAAAAGATAATGAAAGATAAACAAAATAGAATAAAGAAGTACGGTAAGGTCATTTTTATGCCTGCATGGTAATTATACTCAAAACTGTTCCATCCACCATCATTTTCCACCATTTGGAGAACAAAATATTAGAAGCACTTATCATCCCAATGCAATCCAATCACCTACAACATCATTACAAGCTATAACCTAAAAAAAAAAAAAGACCATTAAGATGATCAAAAACCTCTCTGGCATAGTGTCAACAACAATCCAAAAAGATGGATTTCACTCACTATACAGTATATTCATCCTGTCAAATGAGACTTGCTCAAAGAAGTGGCATGGAGAACAAACATAAAGGTGGCAGGCAAACAGCAGCACACACAAGCAAAGGCACAACTGAGCTCTTTGGTTTACATGGCAACAAACAACAGGAGTAACAACAAACCCCTGCTGGATGAAGCGAGCTACGGTGTGCATCCCTGCAGTCTAAGCACTATCCTCTGCTTTGGGTTCTGTGTCTTCATCTTTACACGTCAACTTAAGTGATGTCATTTTTAATTATGTAGACCATCGCAAATCATTACAAGGACAGCAGCTCAAGGTGAGAATGATCTGTTAACACAGTGTGTGGGTTTTATAATGAATAACTACTAAAGGGCAGAAACAAAAATCATGGAATACATTTAAATATAGCCGGCTCCTAACAATGAAACTGTCACTGAGGTGAAGTTAAAATGTCATGTCGCTGAAGTGTGTCATCATATTCATATTACCTTTTTAGCTCTGACCCTTCACCTTTATTCCCTTTAGGCCACACACACAAACACACACACACACACACACAGGAAGCTTGCATCCTACGGAAAGGAAAAAAACTCATCTCCTGCTTCCTGTCTCAGGGGTGTTGTGTCTTATTATGTGTTCATAAAGAAATGAATGTACATGTGTGTGTAAATGAATGCACAAGAATCAAAGTAGACCCCTTTGAATTCTGTTACTCAACTCAAAGTAAATAATTAGGTGTGTGTGTGTGTGTGTGTGTGTGTGTGTGTGTGTGTGTGTGTGTGTGTGTGTGTGTGTGTGTGTGTGTGTGTGTGATACTGCTATGTGGAATCTTGCGTATTTGTATATTAATAGCCATCTGTTTCTAAATATGATACATTTATGACTCTCTATATTCTACGGCTCCCTGCTGCCTATGTTAATGTTACAGATGTTACAGATGTGAAGAAATCTTATTTGATTATTATTTTCTTTTCATTTAGTATTATTTCTTTATAGGGAATTTAAAAGTCACTGTGCAGCTTTCAGCTTTCATTCATTTTGCGTCCTGAGTCCATTAATGTTTTGGCAGCATTCAGATCGACATCTGTCAGCCCGGCATGAAAAAGAAAATGCCCCCCCGCTCCTTCATATGAATGAGTTCTGTCCGGCAGCGCAGCGTGGGCGCCAACGCAAAACGCTCCAGAAAAAAATAGAGTTGAACCAGGCTCAAATGATGCTGCTATACCTGATGTCATCTGGCAAGGTGCTGCGTTGGCCAATCAAACAAATGCCTGTTGGATTACTTTATAACACGAAAGTTGTTTATCTACTGTTTAGATGCACATTGTGATGCAGGATAAAATATCTCCACAGTGATAACTTGACAGATTTGTAAATTCCTGTCTCTGAGGCTCATTAACAGCTGTGCAGCAGTTTGGTATCGAATCACAATCATGGGTCTGTTACTGTAGTGGCGGTTTGTCCTTACTGTACCTTGAAAAATAAGAAACAAAAATTAAAAGAAACATGAAGAAAAATAAATGAATAAACTCAAAATCAAACAGCCACTGAGGCACTTCAGGAATGAATATTACGCAAGGTTTAAAAAAAAAGGCCATTGTCCAGAGAAGCATGAGGTTTCTTTTGGTTTCTTTTACTACTTTTACAAGCAAACACACAAAGAACAATGGTGTCTGCCGCCCCTCTTGCCCTGGTAGAAATAAACATATGCCCATCCTGATGCCTGTCTGTCCTATACCTGTCTATCTATATATATAGAAATAAATTCACCTGTGTGCCCCAAGCTGCCCTGTACTTTCAAAACAAAAGCATTAAGTCAAGGCAAGGTAAGGCAGCTTTATTTATATAATGCATTTCATACCCAGGGGAAATTCAATGTGCTTTACTTAAAAACAAACATTTAACAGTAAGAATTGGAAACATAAAAACAGCAAAAAAAAAACAACAACCCAATAATAGTAAAAAATTTGGAAACATTAAAACATACAATTAAAAACAAGAAAGAACTAGAAACAAGAAGGAAAATAGAAGGAAAGAAAAAAAGCTAGACTAAAATAGAGCATAAAATACTACTAACCAAAATAATACTAATATTATAATCAAACTAATGAAGCTATATTCTTCAAAACAAACACGAACAAAACATACATAAATGAATATATAATTACTAAATTTAACAAAAACAACAAATAGCTCCAACAGTTACTGCTTGGATTGTGTTTCATGCATCACCCCTACCTGAAGCAACAATCCCTCCAGCTGTGCACATCTCTGCGTTGCTTAACTATTCCATAAAGGTTCATTCCAACCAAGTAGGAGCACACCAGGCTTGACTCATTTAATCAACTGATCTCAGTATCCAGACAGTTGATTGGTCGAATTGTGTGCTCTTGATCGGTTGGAACAAAAACCTGCAGACACACGACCCTTTATGGAAGAGTTTAGACGTGCCTGCTTTGACTCAATGTGTAAATGTATCTTTTTCTCTTCGTTCATACCTCCACTCAGATGAAAACAGCGCTTTTCCAAAAACCTGCCTCAAACAATGACCTACTCTAAGTAAAGTTAAGAAGGACTCACTGTTAATTCTCTCTTTATGTTGACTTTGCCAGATGACATCCTCACTCCGTAGCGGAGAAGCTTGGGGAACGCCCGCTGCGTAACATGTAGTGTTTGAGCCACGATTAAAACACTAGATCATACAACGGAAACAGAAGATTCTACATTAAAACACTTGTCAAGAGGACACTGTGCAGCCTGCTAGACTCAGTCAGCTGTGTGACAGTGAAGTTACAAAGACAACTTTCTATCCTCTCTAATGTTCTCTGTGACATCTCATTGTAAATCCTCAGTATAGCTGATCAAGCAGCTGTTGTGATTAACCTGATTTTACGTTGACAGCATCACAACCGTTAAATCATGATTCGGTCAGCCGAGCTGTCCGTCCCAGTCTTTGCCAGATGTTTGCCAACAGAAAAGAGGATAAAAAAAGAGACTTATTCAGCATATTTTTTACAGTTCAGATATTTCACTGTGGTCAGAGGTTTCTAGAAAACAACCTGGAAACACTACTGTGGATGCAACATCAAAACTGCATTTAAAATGTAGACACCACAGTGTAGATGTAGCCTGGTCCAGTTAGGTGTTGCTATGCAGTACTGTCAAATGTGACTAGACAAGCAACATCTGTCCTCCAGCTGTTCATCATACAAAACAATCACTGTTTTACTACTACCGTGACTCGTATTTTGTGAGCAAGCAAAAACAATAGAAAGTGGATTAATCATGATGTCCAATCTCTGAAGAACAGAGTGTCAGAGTCTCAGAGGTTGTGCAGAGGGGCACAAGTTGTTAACTGCTATATGTGTCTAAATGTGTAGGTTGACTCAGTTGTGAACAGCTCAGGCGTACAGACAAATGCTGTCTTCCTCAACCTTCACATCTTTGATGACTTTGGTTTGATTTTCCCGTCGGCTTGCTTTTTCCTCTCCCCCCTTCCACTTTGTCTGGTTTTTCTCTCTCCACTGTCTGGCTTCTAAAGGAGCTGGCGGTCGATCGTGTTTCTTTCTTCGTCTTTAAGCCTCAAAGCCCTCTCAGTCCTGCACCTAGCGAAACCTGGGCTCCGTCCATGTCACCTCCCTCACTCTCCCACAAGACGCACAGGCGTTTGTGCACGCCAGCACGCATGACCAAACACACGGGGGCAGGTGCAGGTGCAGGTTGTCCATACATGCTGATCCGCTGAGGCGTGCACATCTTTTTTTAATGGCAAAGTCACTTTACATCCTTGCCTGGTTGTGCACATTTTTATTCAAACAACTTCCTGTCTCATCTGTGGCAGGATGCAGACAAACAAAAACACAAGAGAAATGACTTCAAAATAACTAAACTGCTACTTGGAAGGAAGCCGTAAAAGCTGAGTCGCTGAATGCAAATCAGCGCTATGAATCATCTTAGAAGAATAGTTCAACGTTTTAAGGGGAATACAGTCTGGATCTTCTCCTAGAGTGAGATGAAAAGATTGATATCAGGCTCATTTATTGATGTTAGAGTCAGATTTGCTTAGCTTAGCATAAAGACTGAAAGAAGGGGGGGACAGCCAGTCTACCTAACCCTAACCCTAACCTTAACCCAGAAGACACCTACCAACACCATGTTAAGTCCACTAATTACCGTGTCGTATCTCATTTGTTTTGTCTGTGGGTATTTCTGAACTTTGAACAGAGCCGGGCTAACTGCTAGACTTAAGACTGATATCATTCTGCTCACCGTGAAGCCATAAAATGCAGTTTTTTTTATCAATTTTGGTGTCAATATTAACGCCAGCACACTCGTATAATTTAGTTTACAGCTCTAAAAACATGTTTAAGCGTGCAGTACCTCTTTAAACTGCTTCTGCACACACATTTACTGAAAAGAAAAAGAGAGAGGATGGTCTTTTATCATAGTTTTGGGGTCTGTAGAGTCACTACAGATGCATATTTATGCTGAAAAGTGCATTTTTGTATAATGTGTGACTTTTACTGCATCCAGCATATTAAAGTGCGCGGTTGAACTGAGGTCACCACCAGTCTGTTTCTGTTTGTACCTTTTTCACATCAGCAGCCGGCTACATTGCTGGTGCTGGTTAACACTGTGCCCATCAGGGGAAAGATGAGAGCATTATCAATCTAAAGATGCTACATGATCCTCCCATTTATTACACAGGCTTTATCACATTTTCTGCCCATTTAGAGGGACGCCTGATTACATTTTGACTAATGACGACATCATCGGTTGCTTCATGCCTCCGGATCTCTGTTTACACTGCTGCTGTAGACGCATCTCAGAGAAGTCTTCCCCCTCTTAACTGTGTGATAGATTTCATTTGTCCTTCAGAGAACTGCAGGTTTTTCTGTGTACGCTGTCTTTCCTTCTTCCGCATCTCTTTCTCTCTCTCTCTCTCTCCCTTTCTCTCGTGGGTTTTATTCAAAGTTTCCAGAGTTGGAGTGCTTCTGCAGGATCTCCTTTGTTGGCTTCAGATCATATTAAATTGAATTGTCCGGAGGCTCTGTTCAGTGATCCATGATGGTCTGCCTTTTTCTGACAGGCTTGATAAATACAGGTCCTGATCTCTCTCCACGTCTCTATTCCTCGCTCCTACATCTTCTCTCCATCTTATTCTCGTCACCCTCTCTCTCTCTCTCTCTCCATTTATCCTCTGCCTCGCTCGCTCTCACTCCATATCGCTCCTCTCACTTCTCTCTTGTATTGTGTTCTCGTAAAACTGTATTGCAGTTTTTCACTCTTCTTGATTTCTTTCACTTCTTTCTGACTGGAATCCGATGCTCTCTACGTTTGGTCCCTGTACAATTGTGTGTGAGCGCTGGTCTGTGTGTGTGTGTGTGTGTGTGTGTGTGTGTGTCTGTCCACAGGAAGCAGACAAACAGACAGGAGCTCCACTGACCTTGGACACCCAGTGTTCCCCTCCTTGCCAATAACCTTCCTATGCACTCTCTGTACACACTGCGGGGTGAAGAGTGTGTGTGATTGAGGGAAAGGAGGGTGCGTGCGAGTGAATGAAAACACACATATATGCAAATTAACGGACCTATCAAACATATGCACTCAGATTAAAATTTTTGATTTTTGGAGCCACACACACGACCACACAGTGAGAACAGGAGATGAATTCAATTAGAGTGATTACAATAGAGGACAGTGACTCCTTAATACAGTATATATATATATATGTGTGTGTGTGTGTGTGCGTGTGCGTGTGTGTGTGTGTGTGTGGGGAGCATCCTTAAACTGTACGTGTGTGTGTGTGTATGAATATTCATGCTTAGGGCAGTTTGGGTAGAGAAGGAGAAGAGAGTCATGCTCTGTGGGTACTTCATTACTTTGTATTTTGTTAGAAGAACCCTGACACACTCACACACCCACACACACACACACACACACACACACACACACACACACACACACACACACACACACACACACACACACACAC
>NC_084975.1:28513608-28666108 GCF_963691925.1 Scomber scombrus | reverse complement strand
ATTACGTTATTGGTCGTTATTACGTTATTGGTCGTTATTACGTTATTGGTCGTTATTATGTTATTGGTCGTTATTACGTTATTGGTCGTTATTATGTTATTGGTCGTTATTACGTTATTGGTCGTTATTACATTATCGGTCATTATAACGTCATTGGTCGTTATTACATTATCGGTCATTATAACGTTATTGGTCGTTATTACATTATCGGTCATTATTACGTTATTGGTCGTTATTACGTTATTGGTCGTTATTATGTTATTGGTCGTTATTACATTATCGGTCATTATAACGTTATTGGTCCTTATTACATTATCGGTCATTATAACGTTATTGGTCGTTATTACGTTATTGGTCGTTATTATGTTATTGGTCATTATCACGTTATTGGTCGTTATTACGTTATTGGTCGTTATTATGTTATTGGTCATTATTACGTTATCTTTTTGTTTTTTTGTCGGGCTCTATAGAAATATGATACAAGGTTTGGCCCATGTCTTGATGTTGATAAATATGGTCACTGTTGGAAACCTAGTATATCCATAACAAAACATGGAGTTACAAGGCTTCCCTCCGACAGTGGCGTTATCCAATAGGAATAAAATAAAAGTTGTTTGGGGGACATGAACTTCAGTGCCCAGGGGCCCCTAAGGTTATTAATGCAGCCTTGGTAACCAGGATTTAGTTTGTCGACTTAACTTTTTTGAAGATTGAAACACACTAACATCAACCAGTTTTCATTATAGACAAAAAATTGCAATTCCGTGGCATTATGGGAAATGTAGGATCTAGCGTTTTGGAGCTTGACCCACACTAGGGACTAAAAGTCAGGATATCTCGACCTCTGTTTTATAGCTGTTGATTCATTTATTTTATTACCTGCCTCTTGTGGCTTCCCCACCTTTATGAGAGAGTGATATTAAATTGCTGGAGTACCCCTTTAATTTGACCCTTTTTTACCCTCTGAACCCCATCCTGACTGCTGAGGACTCAGCTTAACCTCTCCATCTCATAGTGTACTACTGCCTGCTATCCACAAATCTTAAGTACCCTTTGGGTGCCACATTTCAGATAAACAGTTTTGACTCTCATACTGCTGAAGCGGTAGTTTTAGTGTTTAGAAGATATTGTTTTCTATTGGACTGCAGATGTAGATGCTGTAGTTTTTTATAAGATGGATCCAGTGACATCTTGTAAAACTAGACTTACATGGCATCTCCTCCAACACTGGAAAACATAGTGTGAATAGCAAATGTGCAGAACATGAGAGAAAAGAGACAGGGATCATCCGGCTTGTCTCCTTCTGCTAACACGTCTACATTTATTCAGTATTTTTCTGTTTTAGAGAGATTCACCCTGAAAGCAAAACTTTTTCAGACTGCATAAATGTTGTGTTGTTTCAGTTAAGATTAATTTTAATGTTCTGTGGCATCTGAATGAAACTAAAACTTCAAAGTAGGACAGGCAGCATTTTAGAAAATGAAATTTTAAAATCCATTAAGAGACTGTAGGCTTCTCCAACAGACCAATAGTAGAGCAGCAACAATTAGTCGATCGACAACATTTTTATCAGCAACTATTTTAATAATCAATTGATCATTTCAGTCATTTGTTTAAAGCCACAATGTCAAAAATCCACTCCCAGATTCTCAAATGTATGACTTTGAGACTTCTGCTTGACTGGTAGTGAAGTGAATCTTTTTGGGCTTTGACTGTTGATCGGATAAAATAAGACATTTGATTGAAAATGTCACTGTTGAGTCTGGGAAACTGGGATGGGAGTTTTTTTCCACAGTTTTCTGATGTTTTAGAGACTAAACAATGAATCAGGCAATTAGCTAGATGTTTAGTCAGTAGGCTAGTAACACAAAAGTCATTTTGGGCGATGTGTTTGTTAATTTTCTTGCTTTGAGTGAGATGAAAAGTTTGAAACCAATTTCACGTCTGTACACTAAACATCAACATACTGCCAGGAGCCAGCTAGCTTGGCTTAGCATAAAGACTGGAGGTGGGGGCTAGACAGCTAGCTTGGCTATCGTTAGCAGAATCAGTCTACCACCAGTTCTTCTTTTATTTCATTTGTACGTAAAGCAAAGTGTAAAATGGACAATTATTAGTTTTACGAGGATGTAAAAAGTGCAAAAGTAGTAGTTACACAAAAACGGCTCAAAACTTGTGACATGGCTACGTTTGTTCTGGCCTATTCTTTTCTATAGGCCTGCGTCCACATCACGTGACTTAAGTTTCTGTCTGTGAAAACAAACAAAATGATGTAGAGGCAGATATGTGTGCATCATAGTAAAATGTGAGAACAACAAGACAGACGAAAGGGCAATAGTTGTACCAGTTGGGGATGTCGCAACAAGCCTTTGTAAGGAGTTTTTGGGATATTGATATCCCTAAAAGGAGATCAGGAAGCCAACACTTACGAGAAAGTTGTTAAGTTTCCAGGAAATCGAATCTTGGCTGAAGACGCCAGATCAGGTTGACCTGACACACACACACAATAACAAATGTTATTACATGCCAAAACTGTAGTATAAAGAGTCTGGAGGGGGGCTGAGAAGGGAGCTGTTTTCGCTAGTCTTCGTTGGTGTTTGCTGTGTTAGCTGCATCTTCAATAAAGTCCCAGTTGGCTGTTCGACGACTTCTGTTCTCAGTCTCTTACTTTAAAGGTTACCGAAGTTACGTAATCAAGTAATTATCTTACGATGGCTGCCATTCCTTTTAGTCTCAGTGAAAAATGCATTTTTAGATAGTTTAGTTTAGATTTAAAATGCGTTTTGATGACATTTCTAGCGGGAAATGTGCGTTTCTCATCAATGTCTGGACAAGACCGCAAAATAAGTGTATTTTCCAAAAATGCCAAACTACTCCTTTAAAGGTACTAAAAGATATAATACACTTAAAGTACCGGCCCTAATCTACACGCAGCTTGGGCTATTTTCACACTACATATTTGAGCTTTTCACAGTAGAGAAAGTACAGGTATTGAATGAGGTAACACAGCAGTGATTGAGCCTATGGCCCACTGTTCACAAAGCCCAAACATCACAAGCAGCGCTGGTAGTGATGTTTCCAGGTATACAGGACGCTGAAACTGAAACAGCTAAATGGAATTCAGTCATCATCAATTGTATTACTTACACTGCTTCTCCTGCGGTGACAAGTCAAAATGTCAAACCTTTTTGTCTTGTGTTTCCTCATTTCTACAGCTACATCACTGTGACCCCTCCTGAGCTCCCGTGCTCAAAACGCATTGCAGTCTGGAGTAGCTGCCAGTTCAAATTCTCTTTTATGTTCTTTGTGCCTTTAATTGGCTGCATTTGAGAATATATTAAGCAGATTAAATCTCCTCACTGTTATGAATCAACTACGGGGGGGGGGGGGAAGAGAAAAAGTTGACAGAAAGTTGTATAACTGCTGTGATCATAGGCAGCTATAAATGTAGTTAGTTTAAAATTCAGGGAGTTAATTTTAGGGTAAAGGTAATTATAGGATGTTATTAATCTTAACCTATTAAATCTTTAATGTCTTTGGAAGTTTAAGCAGTGAGGGATGATTTTAAAATAAATCATCACACAAAAGTATTAAAAGAATTTGAAAAAAATGTGAGACACACACAAACACAATTTGGTTGGAACAGAGAAAGAGTTCAATATTTTTAAAGAATCAATCAATGTTAATATCATGCAGAGTCTCCTTTGTGCTATAGAGTTAAATGATGGAGTGGAGGGACAGACTGAGTGAATGGGAGCGGTGACAGCAGTGTTTCCAGGTCAGGTGCCGAGCTGAGCGGAGTCTCAGGAGACTCAGAGGAGGGGGACAGATGCGATTCATTCATCATTTATCTTCCAGCGGTATAGGACTTTCTGTTGGTTTGTTGTTGTGGGTTTTTTTTTCTTCACCCCCCCCCAACTTCCACAGGACCCCCCACCCCCACCCCCTCATCTTCATCACTCAGACATGATTATCAATGATGATGAGGATGCTGATGATTTTGAAGGTGTGCTGTACTTTAAAGTGGATAAGATGCTGTTTCAGAGGATGAAACCAATGTAAATTAGTAATTTGTTTTCATTTGACTAAATCAAGTTTCATAAAATAGAATTAATAAGCCAGGTGGCAGGTGGAAATTTAAAAAAAAAATGAAGATGGTTACCTCTACTGCACTTACTGTAATATACATTACCTGATTGATCAAAGATAGCCTATTTAACACTGCAAATACATGATACAGTATTCCACTCCAGCTATTAATCAGCAGCAGCAGGCAGACCACACTCAATGAGAACCACGACGGCACTTTACGCAACCATCCTGTCTCCACCTCAGGGATCAATCTCACATGCACGCTCAGCCTGCTGCATCCACACAACCTCTCCAGGCTATATTTATTTTTCTTTAAAAAAAAAAAAAATCATCTCTTTCTTGAGCTTACCCTCCTGCAGCAGCGGCACATGTTCCGCTGGATGCAGGATGGAGATGGATGTGGGGAAAAAGCTACGGGACCCCTTCCTTTCAACTTACTGCTGCGCATAGATGCAAGACTCGAGTGTAAAAGATGAGTCGCCACCTCTACATTCATACATTCATTAAGATCTGTCGTTCTAAAGCGCTATCAAAGTCCAGTCTGTGCCATCCGGTTACGCACAGTCACTCGCAGCCAAACTACTCCAAATTCTTTCCCTCCCCTCCTGCACTGCACGGGAAGTTGCGCATTGCACAAAAAACCCCCACAACTTTCCAACTTCCATTCATATTATTTTCAAGTACTTACTCAGAATAAGAGCAACAGGCATGAAGAGGAGGCACGCAGAGTTCATCAGGGATGCCATGCTGACCCGACAATCTGTCCTCCGACCTCGCAAGTTGCAGGTTTGCGCCGGAATTCCCAAGTTTTTCTTTCTTTTTCTTGTGTTTTTTGTTAAAGAAAAGAGGCAGCCCACCGCCCTGCTTCTCGGCGCTGGTTAAAGTGTTTCCTTCCCTGTCTTTGGTGCAGCTCTGTACTCCTGTGTGAGAGCATCCACTGTGCGTCTATCCGCTCCGCTGGAAGGGGAGGAGGAGGAGGAAGAGGAGGAGGAGGAAGGTCCACACTGTCTGGATAAACTGGAGGATGCAGGGATAGTTCTGGAGGATCTGACAGACCCTTAATTGAAAATACTAATAAAACTATATTAAAAATACTGCATTATAAAGTTGAAGTTCTGCATTAAAATATCACTGAACATTAGAGAAGTGTTATCAGATAAATATACTAGTATTGGTAGTTATTACATGTATTGTTACATATTATCATTAATACTGATGCATTGATGTTGTAGCTGCTACTTCATATAATACATGGTTGAGTCACAATCCCTGGGTTGCTGTCCTTTCAAAGGGTCACAAGATGAATCTGAGGGGTCATATGATTAGAATTGGTGAAGAATGAGGAAAAAGACAATTCTGCTACACAATCTGTATCATTTATAATAATAATGTTTTTGTGTGAAATATTGGGAGTTTTACCTCTCTGAACATCCAGCTGGCATTTAAGTTAATCATATAGGAGTTTGGAGGAACTGTTAATTTTTTTGGTAAAGAATCAGGAGACAAAAAAGTTGGGGAACAATGGTTTAATATTTAATAATCTAAATGTGTAAAGTAAGTTGTCAAATGAATGTAGTGTGGAGGAGTGTAGAGAAGTATTAAGTTAACTTTAGTGCATTGTGGGCTATTGTAGCACCCATCAGCAAGGCTGTGAATCCCAGTCTTCAGGGAATGATGCTGTTCCGACTTACTGAACCCGGGAGGGGGCGAGAAGAAGAGTCAGTGTGTTGCAACCAGCCACTAAATCTATAGTAAAGAGAAACTTATTCAACAACCCCCTCCCGCCCCTTAATACAAAGAAGGACACAAAAAATTTGAGTCTTTTTTTATTCCAAAAATGTTTAAGGGTAAAATAAACTGTAAAAGATACAACATAACCATCCAAGCAGGGGAATGAACACAATGGAAAGAGGAAAAAAAACAACAAACAAACAAACAAACACATGAGCGTGAGTTGTGTTTCTCACACGTTGCTCCCATTCAGGGTGAAGCAGGAGTCAACATGTCCTCCTCTGAGGACAAAGCAAAGGTGGAACTGCTAGTAGTCAAAATAGTACTTTTCTCTCTTTCACACCCTGAAATGAACATTCAAATATCCGTCCGCATCAACTGCCTCCAGAGTCTAATGTTTGCAGACTTAAACAAACAGTCTTTAATTTAACCGTAAACTGCCTTTTTTCGTGGCATAAATGCTTGTGAAGGTTAATAATAGAACTTGCAGAAGCTACAGGGGGGGTGGGGGGAGTAATGCTTGATTAGAAGTCGTCTAAAGGCCCGAATGAGATCAAATATCCGAGTGAAACAGATAAAATACAATAAGGCACTTGCTAGACAAATCCAACTTAACTGATTCTAAACGTGGTGGTCGAGAACTTTATCGTTTTACAGTCAGCGAATCGGAGGCCACCCTGCCTTTAAACAATGATCATACACTTTCAAAAAAAATAATTAACATGAATACACGGGTGCATTTACAACCTAAAAAGGCAGGCTTTTTTTGTCCAGACACTGCGAGACCAAGAATGATTTCTGAATTCAAAACCTAAATGAGAAAAGCAGGGTGAAACAGCTGCAGTCTGACTAAGTGCTGCCTCCTAGAGCCCAAGTGAAGGAACTGCACATCTAAGTTTACAAACATTATTTGGAATATCCTGATAAAATAACAGTAACAATTATGTTTAGGAAGCGTTTCTTTTTTTAATTATTATTTAATATGTTTTAGAACTAGTTTTACAACTTTTTAAAGCAAGTATACAAGTCTTACAAATTCTAAATGTTTATATATAAAAAAAGGGGGGTTGGGGGGGCGCGACAGAGAAGAAAAACATGGGAGAAAGAGAGCGCGGTCTGATCAATTACAGGACAGAGCTGTACACATGGACGGCTGCCAACCTCGATGTTGGGCTCCAAACATTTCAGATTTTCAAAAAAGGGGGGAATTCTGTTCAGCCTGGAGGACCTTCGCAAGTATTTATTATGTTTCAACAATGTGTTTTTCTTTCTTTTTTCTTTTTTTTAAAGTTATTTTTCATTCTTTTATTACTTGTATCCTTCAGGAAGCCTCATTACAATTATTTGTGAAAACAAGGCCAGATGGAGAGTGGGAAAAAAACGTATAATGAGATATGCCTTTACTCCCGAATCCTTCAGAAACAGGAACAAAGTAACTTTAGGTAAAAACTGTTTCAATGTGTTGATCTGGTGAAGAATACAGACAACAACAACAAAAAAAAAGCCTGGTGAGATTGTCATCTCAAACTTATTAAGAAATAACTGAGAGGAAATGTAAAAAAAACAACAACAAGAAAACAAGAAAAAAAAGGAAAAAAGCTTTGGATGTTACATAGTTTTGGTTGCTGGGATTAGCTTGGTTGTTTATTAAAAAAAAAAAAAAACCTGGACCGAGGACGGCGTAATCCTGCAGCAACTGAATTTAGAGTTGGATCTAGAAAAGAAAAAAAGGAAAAAAAAAAAGAAAAGTGTCCCAGCCTTCTGTTTGCTCTTAAGGCCGAGATGCGATGCGACATGATGAGGTGAAACTTGTCTTCTTCTAGCGTGCTTTTTTGTTGCCCCCTGCATCACAGCTTGTTCAGTACCCCTTCCTCCCCCCCCCCGAACTCTGAACTTCGGGAACACAGTAGAACAAAAAAAAAAAGAGAAGACATTTAAGTCTTAATGACCGCTCAGCTGAACATTCTTTGAGTCTTTTAGATGAAGCTACGTCGGAAGAGTGTCGGGAGTTGTGTGTAAGTTTTGGAGGGGGGGGGGGGCAAGGCGCTCCGTCTGTCGTTTCTGAGACAGTCTTGATTGGAATAAAAAGGAACAGAGAAGAAAGGACGCCTATTGTGAAGAAGGGGTGGTGGAGCAGCAGAAAACGAAGGTCTGGAAGAAACTACAGTGAACTTAAACAAAAATCAAGAACCATCTTTCTGTCCAGACCATTATTGTCTTGTACTGGGAGAAAAAAAAAAAAGAAAGTAACAAAAACAAACAAAAAGTTTCTATTTCCTTACTTGACACTTCACTGGTGCATATAGAGCTGGGGGAATGGGAGGAGATAGAAGTGGAGGTGAAAAAAAAAAGGGGGGAGAGATTTAGAGTTGTGGTGAGGGACTGGAGGGACTAGTGGGGAACCTTCCTCTTGAGGTCTAAAACTAATCTCCAGCCTGTAAAATACCACCAAATCCCCCCAAAATTCCTGGAGCTCATTTTGTTTTCCATGCTTTTAGCTCCAGCTCCCAAGTGCTGCAGTGACATCATCATCATCATCATAATCATCATCATCATCATCTGTCGTCTCAAACTAGCGAGAACCTGCTCAACGTGGGGTGAGGCTGTCCTGGGTACTGACCCAGGATGCTCTTTCTTTCCTTTAAAAGACGTCGGTGGAAACTGAACATAAATGGACTCAGTGATGTGTAGTGTGAGGGAGCCATCTCTTCTGCACCAGGGTTTGTTTTTTGTTTTGCTTTTCTTAAATGGAGGATTAGTGGTTGACGAGTCCCTGCAGCATCATCATCAGGCGCCGCGCCCTCTTGGTGAGTGGGCTGTGGGGGTCCTGCTGCAGGAAGGCAAACAGCTTCGGTCTGACCTGGGCCAGCATGGAGGCCATGTGGTCTCTTGTGAGGGGGTCGCCGTGGTCCAGATTCATCACGGCATCCTCCAGGTAACTGTACATGGGACAGAGAGAGAGAGAGACATTAACTACTACATCAACACAAAGTAGACACATACATAGACATTATAGGAATATGACTGTAAACTGTAGTCTGGCAGATACTATTTAGATATGAGGACTGCAGTGTTCAGCCTTGAGCTCAAGAGAAAGACGTTGAAAGATGTTGCCCAAGAAACTGAAAATGATGTGAATTGAAAGAAGGTCCACATTCACAATGTGTTAAAAACGAGGTTTAAATCTTCATTCACTGAGATATGAAAGCAGTACAAGGATGCCTTCCTCACACATTTGTATTTTGACCCTTGGAGCGACTGCATGGGACAGAGAGAAAAGCCTGTTTGAATGTCAAGTTCTGTCCTTGATCGCCCCCACTGGCTGCTGGCCCGCTGTGTGAATGTTCACCTTTGTGTTTTCGCTCCAATACTGCTTCCCAAATTGAGCTGTGCCATCCTCACCTGTGTCCATCGAGTCATCCTCCATTTCACTCCTTCGTGAATAGTTATAGTGGGACATCTGGTGGCTCGACTATCCACCAGTGTTCTGTTCCTGCTCTGCTTTGCCACACCTCACTGTTTAAATGACCATTCATCTCCATACCCTGAGTCTAGCTGACCCCAGTCTCACATTAGAGCTGCTCTCACGCTGCCAGCTGGCCTCCAGCCACGGTTGACTAACACTAGCATCACAGGTCTATCAAATTCCCATAACACTGCCAATGCACTCTTTAAAGATATTTAATGTCACTGCACAGAGCTCTACAGATACTCGACAGCTTTCTACAGTGTGTTTACACAAGACAATCTGCCTGTAACTAGTGTGTGCCCGACACTTACAGACACTTGAAAAATCACACTAAGTTGCTGTTCATGTTCTCCCACTTCACTGTATTCTTGAATCTGTTTGAACATGTTTTTCTAAAATGGCTAATGATGCTGCACAGTGCTTTTGTGGATGTGACACTCTGGACCCAACACCCCTCACACTGCTTTTGTTTCTTTCTGGATATCTTTCACACATTCTTCTAAAAAAATCTGCAAAGAAAATGAAAAAAAATCAAACCTTATATCTAGTGTAAAACTGCCAAAAGGTGCTTTGATAGAGTTACCTTCTGTTTGAGTAAAGATTTCAGACCATGAGCTGTGCGTGTGTTGTGATTTTATTTCTCTCAACCCAATACCAAGCAGCTTGTGGTCACTCATTAGAGCGTGGGCCTTTCCTGCAAGGCTTCAATAAAATTAGCAGTTAAATAAAGTAAACCTAAGAAGATGTTTAGATGTTTTATTTTTAAATGCTTCAGACTGAACCACGCCCCGCTGCTCACATGTGTGTCTCCAGATGGCACAGAGAGGCACCGGAGGGCCGTATTAAGCAGCTCTAAAGTAAAGGTGGAACCGGACCGGTGATCTGGGCTCTGAGCGGTGCTGTACAGAGACTGAGGCTCTGATGGAGGTAGAGGTTTACCGGAGAAGGGAAGCAGGGATTTGTAAGAGACGGGGACATAAAGAGTGTGAGGCAGTGGCTCTCTGAGGATAGACATTAACACATATCGAACAAAAAAAAAAAGATTATGAGCAGAACAGAACCTGTGAAAGACTAGAAAACACAGGTGCGAGAGGGATCGGCACGATAAAAAGATGCAACGGTGTCGAAAGAACAAAACGAACATCCCAAAATTGCGATGCTATTCACGGTATCATCTGCACTCCCCTGACAGCTATGTAACGGGGCTGCAGACAGAGCAGGGTGATGGGGTCAGCAGTTTAGCACCGTTTAGCGCTCAGGAGACAGGGAATAATGGATGCACCATGGAGATGAGATGAGGGGCTAGAGTTTAGGCAAAGGCCCGCTTTATTACTGATCAAGGTTAGTGCGAGGCATGGCTTGTGTGGAAGAGAAATTAGTTCACCGTATTTATCATATAGTGAGTTTTGTTCTAAAATGGCCTAAAATTAATAAAATGTATATATTTTCTGATATCATTATAGTCCTATATGACAGTAAACACAATTTCTTTGGGCTTATATTTTATGTATTTCACAATTAACTGATTAGTAGAAAAGTAATTGGCTGATTACTCAATGACGGAGATAATAGGCCTAATTCTGTGTGTTTATATTCAGACACATGATGCTTTAAACCTGTTGCTAGAGGAAAAACACACACAGTGGTGCATTTGTATGGTGTGTGTGTGTGTTTTAAAGTGTGTTATTGGAGCCACACAATTATGTCTGGTTTGAAACTGAGCAACTGTTTAAAGTCGGATGGCACTTCACTTTGGACTTCGGTGTGTTCTTTCACTGTTTACACACTGAATTTTCGGGTACACTTACTACTTCCTCCTAAGGAGACACGTGGGGTTGTTTTAGATGCATGCGGGTCAAAACGTTATTGTACGCACCTGATTTTGAGCTCGGAGCGAGTGGAGAGGTTGGAGGAGAGCTGCTGGATGAGTGACAGCAGCACGGGCTGGCTCAGAGGACAGGGGTGCTGGCCGAACACCTGCTGAGAGTCGATGGTCTCGCACACGTACAGGACCAAGTTCAGATCCGTTGCTGACAGAGCCTGGGGACAGAGGAAGAGACAGACGGGCTTTTAATATCTCAACTAATCTATAAGTAAAACACTCTTGAACAGCTGTAGTGAGGCTGTGAAAGACACAAACAGTCCCACCAAGTATATAAAGCTATATAAAAGCTCCTCCTCCTTGTTGACACTGAAATGTAACATACAGTATAAATTTGTTCTGACCACAAAAACTACAAGACGTTTCCATGCAAACAATCTGTTAAAACAATCTGTTGGAAGTCAGTCAGGCATTTAATCTAAGTGTAAAGGCTGCAGGATGTGTGTGTGTGTTACCTGCTGGAAAGCCTGGTTGAGCTGTCCCTGCTGGAGGAGCTGCAGGATGTTGGCTTGCTGCGTCTGGTAGTCGAGGTGCGCCGTGGGGACGGGCGTGCCGGCCGCTGACCTCATCGCCTGCATGATGCTGGAGGTGACCACCGCCTGCTGCTCCTTCATCGCCAGGCTCACCTCTCCTTTGACAATGCGCTGCACGTGGCTAAGAATAGACTCCTGCAAGCTGGGGGAGGAAAAGGACAAAAAACGGAGGGTTATTCTCCATATAACAGAAACTGGATTTTCAACCATGATGCTGCAATGAAAGTCAGCTGGGTCAGTCACAGTTCCGTCCATCCATCTTTTCCTGAATGTATCTTTTCTCTCTGTGGACACAACATTTGATTTGATATAGCTGTCATGCCAGCGATCATCTTCAATCTAAAAGTTAGGCCACAGTCTGTCATTTTCTTCTCAAAGTTTTTATAAAGAGGAAGCTGGTCGACCACTTTCTCTCCGCTCCGCCCCCGACAAATCTATAAGCTCCAGAGGCCATGAAATTAATTGCGGAGGGAACAAGAGACTTGATCGAATTTATGTTCTTACATTAGCCCCAGGATTAAGCTTTGCTTGTTTCTACTCTGCAGTCCATTACGCACCTGCTCAATAAAGCGCTGAATACAGGCCGAGACTGTCAGCAAAGACATCTGCTAATATACTTGCTGATAGTCAGAATGACTGCTTGGAATGTCAATCAGTGCTGTCAGATCCATCACTGCAGCTAATATCAGTCAACAGTGACAGCTCATGTAGGTGGATTATCAATGTTTTTCTACAATATATTTAGAAATGTAACAAACCCCATAAGTACAGAAATTTGGTTTCAGTATTAACACATTTCTAGTGGCTGTTGTCAGGGAAGTATCTGTAGTTAAATGACAGATGAGGACAGAATAAAGGAAACAGGACTAACTCGCAGATGGAGAGATTCAATCATTTTAAAAATGTGAACAAATATCAAGGTTAAAGTAAACTTCTCAAAAGAGGCTGACTGTGTGATTGATGAGAGACAGCCAGGATACGTACTTTCCCACCATCATCTGGATTTGATGCTGGACCTCGGCCCGGACGTTGGTGGTGATGTTGTTGGCCAGCTGATCGGTGGAGCTCTGGAAGCCGTCCATCATCTGCTGGAGCTGGCCGATCATGGGGTCCCGCGTCTCCTGCTCCCTCTGCCTTCTGTTCTTGACATGGGTCTCGAGCTGCTGGATGTCTGCGAATGTGAAAGTTGACAGGAAATGGTTTCATAAATACACTCAAAGCTCCGTTAAGTAGTAAGTACGATATTAAGATGCCTTGTTAAGATGTGAGTATAGTATAGTCTATGGCTGCATTCGGCAGCTCTGTTAACATTTTAGAGCAACCACAAAGCCCAAGTGAGCAGTGAGCTATGAATTTGATCATGGATTAAAATGAAATTTGAACAAGCTCAGAAGAGCGAGCACACACACACACACACACACACGGACAGAAGTATTATAGTCTCCCTGTTTACTGAAGGCAAACTATCTCCTCCACTCTGCACTCTGACAGCCTTGGAAAAAAAAAAAAGTTTAAAAAGTTTAAAAGAGGTGAGCACAAGCACAACCTCAGAACCGACTGCTTATCAACACATGAGTACCGGGGCTCCGAAAAAGGCGTCATTATGAAAAGTGCCCCTGAAATTTTTCAAAGAGATGCTTATTTAATTAGATTTTAGATTATTAGGGCCTACTTTTCAGGGCTTGATACAGACAATGACCATTATGAAGAAAGCAGCATCATTAAGAGTCTCAAAAAGGACACCAGCCATTCACGAGACACCGTCCCTAAACCTTCAAATGTCTGCACATCTGCTCGTATGTTAAAACCACAGTTTCCTATGTTTCTTTTTCTTTGTCCTGGATGGCCTTACATTCTTGTGTCCCTTGTTTAAAGCTGTCGTTGATTTGCTGAAACATGGACTGGCAGCCTCTCTCGAAAACAGGCAGCACGATGCTCTGGAAGGCGTCTTTATAGGCTGCCTGGATGGGCCCCTGCATCGCTTCGGCTGCCGCGCGACCAATTGCGTCTGTCGTGTTCTGGGGAAAAAAAACAAAACGGAAAGCGGCTACTGTGAGAACGAGACAATGTTATGAAGAAGATTTGTGTGAAAAGGTGCGGAAAAGATACTGGGCTTAAGCCGGCCGCCTACCTTGGATTTAACCACCTTGCTGACGTTGTCCTTCAGGGTGACCTCCACAGCGGTCAGTTTGGCAGCGATTGTGTTGTTCAGCTGACCCGTCACTGGCTCCAAACTCTTAGAGATTGCTAGGGAGGGAAAAAGATTTAACAAGGTAAATTATCAAGAACTCCTCAATAATAATGATAATAATTATAATTATTATTATAATATGTGTAATCAAGGCTAGAGGAGAAAACAAGAACATACAAAAAAACAAAACAAAAAAACCCAGGAACGACAAAAACATCTCATCTTCAAATTAGAAGGGCAGGAGAGGTAAGAAAACATCTCTCTAAAGACGGCTTAATTTTAGTGTCATAGCCCAACCCACCTATGCTGCCTTAATTATGTTTAATTCATCTCCTGCCCAGGATGATCTAAAATAACACTGTAATTTACTCATGTACAGCCTAGTCTGCACTTTTTCCATTTATTTTTTTTCTGTGCTGCAAGAACAACATTTTACAGAGAGGATGTAAGAGGAGAGGATTAACATAACCTAGTTATATACCTCAAGTTCCTGCTAAACAGGAAATGTTTACAGCTAGTTTAGATTCGGGATGCACAGAGCAGTATACACCACAACTGACCTTATTAAAATAGGACTTAGTGACAGGCATGATATGACTAATCCACATTGTGTAGTCATTTTAGAACTGAAGTAACATAAAAATGATCCCTATGAGTTCTGTGCAGCGGAATTGGCAGATACTCTCAGTTGAGGTAGGGTGAGAAAAAGTTGGTAGCTGATCACACATTTTGGCTTTCAGCAAGGAAACAGTGGTGTTAAATGAACATCAAGACTGTTAACCTTTAGTAACATGTGCATCACTGATGGCCTCTGCTATTTATTACAGATGGAAATTAGCTTTTAGCTGTAATGCAGGGGATAAGTCAAATCAAATGTAAGGTAAGCATTAGTTATTGTGTTCATAAAGCTTCCTATGATAGAAAAACATACAGTAAGCACATTCAGGCTGTAAACTGACTGAAGAGAGCTGTCTGTGCTGCAGCCAGCTGTTGTTTTTAGGCCAGGCATGTCCAAACTATTACATAAAGGACCATGTGCCTGCAGGTTTTTTATTCCAACCAATCAGGAGCACACCAGGCTGAACCCATTCAATCAGCTGATCAGATTTGGACATGTGCTTTTGACTAAAAACCGTTGAACTTAAGAGAAAGAAATGTGTCTCCGAAATTTTAAAAATTAAATAGATTTCTGCTCTTCAGTCTCATAAACTAAGCACAGAATTGTGTGTGAGAGGGGAAAACCTGGGGCGGGAGAAACAGACACCCGTGTGTGTAAACAGACTTTTCTCGTCTGTGACTGACAAACAATGAAATACCACCATCGTCTGGTAAGGAGTGTGGTTGACATGTCTGCACAATAAACTTTGAGCTGTTGCATCTGACTCTGTTATTTGTTCATTTTGTTCTCATTGGATTTTCCTGTTTTTGCCGTCATATATTATATAAAAGTGAGTCCACTAATAATTTAGGTATATAGTATTTACAATTTCATATTATTGCATTTCATCAGCTTGGTGCATTTAAGAGAGGTAGGCTGCCTTCATATCAGTAGTGTTGCTCTTGCCTGGCATCTAAATGTTTGTTACACATTTCTGCTTATCATATACAATACTGGCTAGGTGTCAATCCTCACGTCCTCACGTTTCAGTGTCTGTCATACACTGTGAGTGTGTCTGTGGTTTCTTACTTGGTGGAACTGTTTTCTTCATTTCATCTCGTAGCACTTTGTCCATTCTGTTAGTGAGGGCGGAGCAGAGGTTGTGGCTGAGCTGCTGGCCGAGTTGTTCCTGAAGCTGCTGCTGATGATTTTGACTCTCGGCCAGAACTCGCTCCAGTCTGCGCTCTGATGTCGTCCAAGGTTAAGGCTCACAAGGCTACGCTGTCGGAGGCTCGTTACAAGACCAGAACGGTATACTGTAATGACAACTCTGGAGGCCAGTCTGCTCACAGAACTCGGCGGTGTATTTCTTACTTACTTAAACCTGGTGATCCACCACACTGATGGACTTTCTGCTCAACTCAAATACATTAATATTTTTTAATAATGGCATCACAGTTGTTAACTAAACCTACTTTTTCTCTGAAGGTTTGATGGCGGAAATGGAAAATAAACTACTCAAGGACTGAAGGATACGTTCTTGTTCCTGGTGGTTGGTCAGGACGTGGTCGACCTGGGCCATAATGGAGCTCTGCATGGCCTCAATCTGTCCACGCAGGTCAGTTAACTCCCTCTGCTGGCTGCGCAGGAGCATCAACAACTCTTCCTGCACCTCTGCATTCATCTATTTGGGGGGGGGACAAATTGGACAAAAGAAAGAAATGTTAAAACATATGAAAAGTCTCTTGTGGTAGAATCTGACACAAAAAAGCAGTGAGAGACTGCTAGTCTCAACTAGTTGATTATTAAATAAACTTTGTAATAAACAAACTGAAAAGACAATCTACAGCCAGCAGCAATAGTTTCTGGTAATACTCAGATGTTAAGCTTACAGATGGTGATATTAATATTATTGATTATTGATATTGTTCTTTGTTTTTGTTCCTTTTCTTTATGTTACACTTGTTCTGTCTGATTATCAGCTTGTCAATTAACTGTGAAGCACTTTGAACTATATTAACCTGTATGAAAGCTGCTATATAAATAAAGTTTGATTGAAAAGATGGACTGAGAGTAAAGAAACGACAATGTGTCCTTTTCTACTCTTGTAAAACTTTTCAAATAAATTGTTCCCACATATTAAAAAATGTACTCCTGCATTAAAAATATTTAGAAGTTTAATAATAATGGGTAATAAGTTAAACATAGCAATGATAAGTACAGACAAGGAGTTTTTAGTTATTCTGGCTCAGTATGGATTTTTTTTGTGATGACCTCACCTGACCAGAGTCCATTTGCCTCGATTGGGATGATTCACTGAGGGGAAGATAGAAAGAATGTATAAACACTTTGACCTACATTTATTTCAATGTGACTGATCACTTCTCTGTCAGTTAACAATCCACAAATATGCTCAAACCCAGACAAGCCATCTCACAACGCATGAAGTCAGCATCCTTCATCAAAACAATGTTTACTGCCAAATAGTTTTTACTTCACTTCAAACTCAGATTCCATTCATGTTACCATCAACGTACCCATCATCTTTCTTGGTCTTTCTCTTCAGTTTTGGTGAGGCTCGTGGTGACGTCTTCCAATCCTTCACTGGTAGTCTGTGAGAAGAGCGAGAGCCACAGTTCCCAGAGGACGACGCCAAGCTGGACACCTCATCGTCAGGATCACTGGGTCAAACACACACACACACACACACACATATAATAAGACAGCTGCACACTGTGTGCCACGTGCTCTGTATTCATCTCAGAAAAGGTCAACAGAATCAAAACGTCACTCTTCCCTGATTTGTGATATGCCTCTAGACTGACAAACTGGTCTGTTCATTTGCATAAACTAGGAAATGTGTGTGTGCGTTACCTCTGCTCGTTACCGGCGTCCTGACTGTCATTCTGTGTGAGGTGGTAGGATCGTCGAGGGTAAGGGGAACTCAGCAGTCTGTCCTTCGACTCTTCTCTTGAGCTACGATGCAACCGACATACGTCATATAAATCATAGCAGCAATGACACACACACACACACCTGTCAAAAACGGCTTCAAAAGATGACATGCACTGACTTGGACAGCAGACAGCCTGCTCATACTGTCAATACATGTCATCTCCTGCTTTATACTTGAAATCCTCATGCAATGTCTGTTTATGTCAATGTGTGTCTATGTCTGAGTGCTCTATATAATAATGTTAAAGTGTGAATGGTGAACAAGTTACTGAAGCTGCACAAATTGTATATTCATTTTGGAAGGAAAATAATATCAAATAATACAAATTTTGTGAATTCTTTTAGTAGATGTTTGTTTTTTAATGAATTTGTGTGAATTTTCTTACCAGTCTGCAAGACCGTTATCCCTCAGACTATTCCTGGTTTCCCTGGTGATGTCAGGCGCTGCCGGCCATGGTGTATGGCTGACGCTACCGTCTGAGGAGCCTCCTCCCGCCGCTGGGTTCTCGTGCGATAAGGCCGTCTCTAGCAGAGATGGGGTGTGGCTGAGTCTGGGCTCTGACTCCACTGACCCGCCGACCGGTCCTTCTGCACCTCCGAGCTCGAGGGGCAGCAGGCTGTGAGAGAAAATACAATTATTTGGTTGATATGATTGAATGTACGTATGCGTTTCTGCATTTTGTGGCTTTTATCATCAATGTACCTGTTGTTGTTGGCTGTGCGCGGCGAGGTGAGCAGGTGCAGGGCGGAGGCGGCGGATGCCATGCTGTCTGTCTGGAGAGCGGAAAGAGGAGTTAAAGGCTCCAAGCTGCACACTAGACTGCGCTGAGGCTGCAGGGTCTGGGATGCGATCTCCGGCATGTCCTGGGACATGGCTGTGGAGGCTGAGGAGATGACGTCTGGGGAGCGGGCCCGAGTCGGGGAGGCCAGCGGCGGCAGGAGGGGAGAATCCAGGATCTGACTCTCCCTGCTGTCGAGGGCGAGGGGGCCGCTAGGAGACCCCAGCACCTGGAGATGGAAAGAAAGAGCGTTGACAAAATATAAGTATGTTATTAAAAGGGAAACTTTGCCTGCACTGTGTCATTACAATGTGAGCAGTATATGCAAATGAGCAATGTTAAACTTCCCTCCATGTTGGATCAATACTTTAAAATATCAGTATATTTGGAGGAAAGTGAGGATGGTCAGAGAGAATGAAGATAGACTGAAAACTTTGTAGTGCTTTAGTAAACCTTCACTCTCTGACAGAATATTATATTTAACTATAAAACACAACAGCAACTATTTTGATACCTGGAAGTTAACTTTAGCGGCTGAGTTAATCCGGGATACCGCTCCTCATCATCAAAAATACTTATATATGAAATCTTTGGCGCCAAAAAGCACAAATGGAGACGGCAGACTCAGAGATGTTTTGACTGTCCATCTGCAGCTGTGGCTTGTGTACAGCTCTCAGTAAATTTGCACTGATCGACGTAGTTGACTCTGGTGCTCAGTTTGTGTTATGATGCGGTGCGATACATCCACACTCAATCAGGTTAAATGTTTCTTAATGAAAATATGCCTTCTTAAAGAGGCTTATAATGCTGCTCAGTCTTTGCTGAACAGCCACTCTGCTGGCAGTCTGATTGGACAGAACGGACGCAATACATTCTGCTTATTGTAGGATTCCCCCTTAAGGAACCAACAGCATTTTGCTCAGTTTTCTCTAGTCATGACGCACCAATTTCAAAAATAATTGCACATTTCTGCTACATAGGTGACCTAGTTTGAGGAAATCTCAGGAGGCTGGGAGCAGTAGAAGTGTGTCAGGTCCTACCTGCAGGTTCTCCAGTCCAGGCAGCAGCACAGCAGAAGCGGGTCTCGGGCTACTGGTGGAGGTGGAGAGTGCCAGACTACTGCTGCTGTTGTTGTTCTCTGCTCTGTTGGGACTATGGCTGACGTCGTCCGTAGCTCTGCACACAGTGAGACGCACATACTTACACATGTGATCACAACATAAAACAATGCAAACTTTTCAGGATAAGCCATGGCAGAAATGATGAGGAAAAAAATCTGTGTGCAGATCACACAGTGATATGTAGCTATTGTAAATGATCATGGTGAGTAAACTCGTAACATTTTAAATGGCTGAGCTGGTATATTGTTGCAAACATATGCTTCAATGCTCAATTGGAATGTGCACAGATGTTAACATTTTATTCCACATTCATATTCCAGCTAAGAGAAGCTGGCAAACGCTCTGCTGTGCTAGAAGATACTGGCCACTACTTACCGCTTTATTATCTTCTTATCCAAAAATCAATGATAAAGGAGAAAAGGCTCACCTGTTAGTTGAGTCCGAGTTGCTACTGATGGCTGTTACTATAGTCAGACTGCTGGCACTGCTGCCGGGGGACGCCGGTACCTAAAGGGTGACACAATTAATGAGTTGGGGGGTTCACTAATTTAAGAGTGGGAAAGAAAAAAAGAAGAAAAACAGATAGTGGAGGCACTGGCAATGTAATCCCAACATCCCCAGTATCATACATATACACAACATCTCTCTACAATAATTAAAAAAAAAAAAAACAAAGAGGGGGGGGGGGGGTTCCTCAAAATACTGTGCTGCATTTATATGCTGCATCATATTCCTTGGCACAGTTTCTGATGTTAACTTACTGATAAGCATATTCCAGCAAAAAGCATGAGCTCCAAGTCCTGACTAAATTAAAGCACAGAGCTGAATGCCTCTGGACAGTCAATTTAATGATAAAACTCTCCAAAACATTTTGTCAGATAAAATAATGACAAACTGTTACCCTAAGATCTATTGTCACTGTGGCTGTACGTGTAATAGGAATAACAGACTGTATTAACAGGGTTATGGGTTTGTGTGTACTGAATACATGTAACAGCACTCCACTTTCATGGAGCGAAATTTTGCTAGGCAACAAAAAAAAAAAAAGTTTTAATCTGAGTGCTCGTTTGCTAAAGCTGAAGTGTTTTGCAGTGAAACTCAGACATCAACCAGACAGCCCGTTTAATTTAGTGCAGAGAAACAGATGAAAAAATGAAAACTAAGCTCATGACTGTTCATACTGAAGTGCTTGGTGTCATGAAGGCGTCAGGAGTCATCAGCTTGGGCATCGCCCCGCTGGCGGCGGTCAAGTTTGACAGGAAGTCGGTTGGAGCGGGAAGCGAATGGATCTTCCTCAAGTCTGTCTGGGAGCCGCTTCCTGATTCCTTGTCGGAGCTCTGGTCTGTCAGGTGGTCTGAAAACGAAGCTGGACATATAAAATGTGAAGAGCTGTGCGGCAATGTTTGATATTCAGAAGATGCACAAACACAGAGTGTATACTGAGCATGTAGAGCAAAGAGATCAACAGGAGCAGAGAGAACTATTACATCTTAACAAATGGTGACTTACCAAAACCATCCTGAGAATCAGAGTGGGGCAGGAAGAGTGCCGAGCTGGAACCCGCATAGGGCTGGAACCAGATCTGGACATCCTGCAGACTCCTGAAGACACACAGACACACACATGTAGATAAATACAGAGTAGTCCATGTTTTGTCAAATTTTTAGTGAATCAATGCGTTCATCACCATGACAACCATCAAGATAGTCTTCAAATCAACAGCTAGTCTTTGGTAATGAAGCCAGTGTGAAGTTGGACATCAGACATTAAACAGTGGAAGGGAACTCACTTGGTGTGAACACAGTAGAGTTTAATCTGGATCCCAGACTTGGACTCTGTGGGTCCTTGAGTGCCCTCTGAGAAAAAATACCAAAAATATCAGACACACACACACACACATACCCACAATATATTTAACATGATAAAAATATAAGTGGTAACAGTGATGATCAAAAGACTGAAATATTGATATAAGTCATTTGCTTTTTGGGCTGTAAGAGTGTGTGTATGTGTGTGTTTGCACATGCACACCTGTTGTCATGCTCTCACTCTCCTCCTCTGCAGGGAGCACCTCAGTGTGTCGCAAACGGCTGTGAGTGACGTCGCGGACCCCAAAGCTGAGCACAGGGTGGGTCAGCAGGAACTCGGACACAGCTGTGAAACTGGCCTTGCCTCTGTCCAGGTCCTGCCGCAGCTCCATCACATAGAGGACCTGAAGAGGAGCGACAGCAAACAAGTATGAAGCTAGGCACAGGACTGAGTGATGATGGGGGTACTGAGGAAAATGGTTTGGTCCAGATAAGGAGTTAACAGTTACAAAATACTGGGGTGGTATCCCAGCTTAGGTCTAAAAAGAGAGCCCAAGATTAAATTTAGTGCTGAGTGAACAGACTAAAGGAAGATAAGCACTACTATAATAATTGTTATTATTGTTGTTATAACAGTTATATAGAACATTCTTTAAACCACACAGCTGATGACAGTGTGCTCACCTTCCTCTGTACATCAGTGAGGATGAGATACTCAGCGGCAAGGTCCAGACTAGCCTTCAGACTTGGCTGAACTGTTGAGTTGAACGGATCTGGAGAGAACCTGCAAGAGAACAACACTCCATCATTAGTCTCCATCATCTTTAAAGCTGCTTTAACTTTAACTGAGAACATGTATTTCAGACAGCAAAAAATAATACTAATAATAATCCTCCCCAAATGTTTTGATTCCTAAACTACATTTGGCATCTGGACTGGTCTTGTACATGTTTTTCATTACAACAAAAGGACAGAATTTTTAAGTGGGTTTTTATTCAATTATGAATAAAAGACTGAACTAGACTCAATGGATCTATTGAAATAACATTAAGTCATTACTCAAATTCAACACATTATTTAAATGTAGCCTTTTAGGGACCAAAGCTTTGACCTTCAATTTAGCTCTCTCAGTTATTCCTGAATCACCTACTTGATGGAAGCAGGCGGATCTGCCAAGGTTGTGTGTTTTTACACATCGATTTAAATTTCAAATGATGAAGTAAAAGCAATAACCTGATGGTCTGTAAACAGGTCCAGGAAACAGTGCACCACATCTTCAACTCCTGGTTCTGATCCGCTCCGGTTATCAGAAACCTCCAGAAAGGAACCCTACGAAGAGAGATGTGGAGGAGGACACTGTAAATGAGCTCAAACTCAAACAGCAGCACATTAATATACGTATTTCCGGCTTTTTGTGTGCACTCACTCGGGGTCCTGCCTCTTGTGGTTGTCGCAGAAGAAAAGGCAGGAGAGGGGACGTCCTCCGTGAGGTCGCAATTCGTGAAGACATCTGGACAGAAAAGATGGAAAGAGTGTAAGAGAGAGGGAGGACGAAATCATGAGTATCATATTTTATTTCTTTCAGGATATTCAGCCACTCCTTGGATGGAATTAACGTTATGTGAAGAGATGTACAAACATATGAGACAGCGAGTCAACATTCAAAAAGAGAAACCTCTTCCGTGCTTACCTTGGCTTGTCCTGCCCCCCTTCTATGTATATCTGCCAGAACTTGATGTATCCATCATGGCTGGCTGTGGCTAACACGGTTCCATCTGGAGACAGGGCACCTTCACTGACTCGCTGGAGGGACAGAAAACAACTTTCAGCCGGGAATCTAATTAAATCCCTTCTATTACGACAAACCTCTAAAACCATGTAGTAGTGTGACAGACAGGCAAACCAACTGTGTATTTTATGAATAAAGCATTTAAGTTTCAGCATCTAATCTACATATACAAAGGTTTTATTTCAGACAGGGGTGCAATTTATATCAGAGCTCTGGCGACCTTCAGAGGTCACTGACCTCGGCATTGCATTTTTCCAATTTTCCCCCCGTTATTCCATCTGCATTACAATCATGTAGATCTTTGCCAAAACTGCATTTTTGTCCTCATAAAGATGATTATTTGCTGCCAGCTACCTCTGCCATGACTTCCAACTAAATGCATCCATTTGGCTCGTGACTCTATCAAGTACATGCGTTTATTTCCAGGTACATAGGCCCCCAACCCTGAACTGCCAAGCTCTCCTGATTGATGCTGGGTGAAGGAAGCTTTTCTAACGCTTACTAGAATAGTCTTATGAAGGACACGCATCACCATACTGAACTGATGTCATCGTCGGGTGGGTTAAGAGATGTTGACATTACAACAGCATGGCTCAGTCAAATTTAACACATTAAATCTACATTGTGTGAATTCAACTTTCTGTTTTGCTTTTGCGTATGTCTGTTTTACTTTATAAAAACAGAGTTTACAGCAGTTCTCTGCAACCAATGTGTAATAAAAGCATAAAAATCAAATGTAACTGAAGTATACCTCCTTTACGCCTGGGAAAAAGTGAATTAAAACTGAAAACTGACAGTGTGAAATTTGTTCGTCCTCTGCCTTTGTTTGCCCCCCCGCCCACAAATCAAATCTGAAATGCATCTGAAAATTATCTATCAGGAAATCATCATTAAACTGAATACTTGACTCCTCACAATTTAAACATTGTGCATTTACATCAGTGTTTCATCCTGACACCTACCTGCGTATATCCCTTGACAGTGATGAGACCTTCTTTCAGACCTGTGGCATCGATAGGCCAACTGCTATGGTTGGCTCTCAAGACTTCAAGGTCCCACACCTCAGCCTGAAGAAGAAGAAAAAAAAGAGGATAAAATTAGAAATGAGGAAAAAACATTACCACTTTCTTCTATCCCAATATGATTCTGGTGCCTAAACACAGGGAGAACTGATCTGATACTAGTGTCTTGTTTCTCTGTAAAGTTAAAATCAGTGTATGGCACACATAAACTGTGTCAACCATGAACAGTAATAACTATGATCCTCTGACTCCTCGCCTGGCATCATTTTTAATTTGCCCAGTACCTCCATTTATAACCAATACTCATCAGCTTCAGCTAAACTAAGATGTCGAACATGGTAAACATCATACCTGTAAACATCATACCTGCTAGCATCATTTCTCGTGGGTCAGCTTGCCTGACTCTAGACTCTAGATGAGTTTCAGTAGAAAGTGTTTACGTAAGAAGAATTTGCTGATACCCTGTCTTCGTGTAGGAGGGCCAACGTCTGGCTGGTGTCGTCTTGGTTCTCCTCATTCTCGTCTTGGATGAAAGGGCACCAGACGAGACGACGGTGCGAGTTCAGCGGCGTGTCCTCTGGTCGTCGGATGTGAACCACGATCTGATCTCTGTGAGGAGGATGGGTTAAGGAATACGAGAGAAAAAGGAGCGGCTCTTGGATCATTTATTTCTGTGATTACTATGCCAAAAGTAGGTTGTGATATCAAAGGAGCTTGTGTAAAAAAACAAGATAGCGTGGGCTGAAAATCAGACGAAACAAACAGTGCAAAGACCGGCAGTAACTTGATCTGTGCCAGACACACGTGGAGATCTGCACATCTTCCCACGCGATACTTTTCAGTGTCTCCTACGTGTCAGGATACAGTATCTTGCTGCCAGTGCAGGTGAGCTGCCAGACCATCAAGTTGCCGGCTTCGTCGACGCAGCCCAACAGGGAGGAGTCTAGGTGGGCGAAAGCCAGGTCTGTGACGGCTCCGGTGAAGCCCTTCAGCAGGGAGCGCTCGGCGAAGCCCACACTCAGGACACGAATCATAGCGTGGTTGTTGGCTCCTGAGGGAAGAAGGTTTATTTTAAAGAAAAACACAAATCAAGGAGTCTGAGTTTTAAAGCGATCAATACTGATCTATTCAACGGAGCGAACACAGACACAATCCCAGTATCTGACAATGATATAATACATAGAGGAAATTGAATGTTGCACCGAGGTATTAGAATGATGCTCTACTGAAGAAATAGTCCAAAATGAAAAAGGCTGACTTCAGTGAATTAATGAAGTCATGAAAACACTGATTCAAGTAAAGAATGTTGCAGCTGATTTTGAAATTTCCATTAAACTCATTCTTACTAAGGCGCAGCCAAAAATTTAACTCATATCTCACACATTTCAAAACTATCTGGCATCACAAGTAAATGAGTTATGACTAATTTTATTCAGTTATCTGAAATAATGTATTCACTGCAATAACTTCCAAGTTTAAATCTGAACCCTCCTGTTGAGATTAGGGATGGGCATTTGAATACATTTTCTTGACCGATAATCGGGAAAATTAACGATCAATTATCGATTAATCATTATTTTTTATCTTAAAAATGCCATGATACGGGACTCTTGTAAAAGCAGCCGAGACTGAAGCTCCGAGCCAAACCTCTTCACATATCAATCAATACAGCGCTCTTAAACACAATTGAGCCTATTTTAGAAACACTTCCAAAAAAACTATCAAATCTAATAACAACTTAATAAAAAAGAGAATATTACTCCGGACTGACAGTTTTTGCCAAAATATAACGTTAAAGGACTCCAAAATGCACCCAGCCGAGCCGAGAGAGAAAAAGGGAGAGTGAGTGACAGAGATAGTGTTACTTCACAATTATGCTTATTTAACTAGAGCCCCATAAAACAACAAGAGTGACTCACCTAAAGGCTACAGTGGTGACTGTCCACTGCTAACAAAGTAAGATACTCCAGCCTACCGATTCTTGTTGATTAGCATGTTAGCATTTTAGCATGCTCAGGGATCAGTGAGCGCAGCCTGGTGACAGTCAGTCCAGCAGCTGCAACGCTCTGACAGGACCGAAGTAGCCAGGATGCAGAGGCATTGTCGCGCTATCCTGGGTAGCCTGGCCAAGGTGCAGGGTTTACAATGAACTCTTCATTTTTAGTTTGAAAAGGTCCCACGCCAAACTTCGCCTTGACCTCTTCATGTTGACGTATGATATCTACGGCAGCTAGTAGGTAGCTGAGCCCTTTTCTCTGTCAAATATCGCCCCCCGTTGGTAAGATGTCTCATTGCTGCCACATAGTGAAATTCATTGCATTGCTTCAAGACTCACACTACGCAACACAACTTCTATTTGAAAACAGCGTTTGATCGATAAAAATTTCATGTGATCGACAACATTTCTAACGATCAATTATCGATCATCGATTAATCATGCCCATCCCTAGTTGAGATCAACAGGTATGATTATGTGCTTCCATTGAAAAATGTGAAATAGTTTCAAAACAGTATGATGACTTAACTTTGACATGTAACAGTTTTTGATAATCCTTCAACATATTTTCTTCTGATCTTGAATTTAATTAAAATTATTCATAATTTCTGCTTTTTTAACTCAAAAGTGAGCTATAACTTCATTTAAATGAGGCCTATTAACCATCATTTTCAAAAATAAGTGTAAAACTTGTGGTAATAAGTTAGAATGAAGTTGGCTGAAAAGGTCTAACACAGAATTTTATACCTAATGCTACCTTATACAAACAGTCAAATCAGACCGGGACAATTTTGACCCTGAAGACAAAAGTTGCACAGTCCACGGAAAGACAACAGGGAGGTTAAGTTAAGCCTGCTTTAGAGGTAAAATTCACAAAGCCCAAAAGTATTACAAAAACCATATACATTGTACAGCATAGCGTTTCCCATACATAGTCTCTACTTATGTGGCCTGTCCAGGTAGATACAATCTCTCTGAATTGCGTGCTGCAGTCACTGAGTAACTAGAGGCTTCTCTGTGTACGGATGCTAAGCTGGTGTATACCCATAGTCTGCATGCGATGCAAACTGTAACTACAGAAAACAACACCCTTCCCCTCTAAAATGTATGAATCTCCACTGCTGCAAGTAAACACTGCAGTATATACACCCAGTTTGTAGTAGTTGCTATTTTATATTTGTGTCTTTCCTGGCTTAAATAACTAATAACTAATAATAATAATAATAAATGACTTCAGGACTCACCTCTGATAGCATAGGCCAAGAAGGAGTTTGACACAGCTATCAGTCTCCCATAATAATACTTGTGCTCCCAGTCGTACTTGGCAACAGGTTGAATCTTCACCTAAATGAAGAACAAATTCATCATTCAAAATTAATCAGTGCTCAATAAACAAACCCTAACCCTTTTCTTCAAGAGCAAAATCAAGCCAGTGAAAATGATGCTAAGTGTAGTTCTTTGATGAAACAAAAACAATATTACTATTTATACAGCTGCCGGTTTTTCATTTGGAAAACAGCAAAAACAACACAAGAGGAGAATATTCCAGCTGTGAAAATGAGCGCAGAGATGTATATTTTTAGTAAGGCGCAGCAGCTTGTCACTTGAAAGAAGGCGAGCTCATGACAGTCTGCTGAGTCATGACAGATGCGGGTTTTGATCATAAAAATAACAGTAACAGACCCTCGACAGGTACACGCTAAAATTGACTGTCACCACATTTCTGATTCATACACTGGCAGAAGAGGGGGGCTGCGTTGCTGATGATTTGGGATTCTTACCTTGTTGCTGCCTCGAGCTTTGCTGTTGATGCCCGAGTCTTGGCTCGCCACGATCTCCACATTGTTGGAAGTGATGGGGATGCAGGTCGACCCGTCATCGCCGGAGAGGCAGCTAAAATTGGAGGCGCACAAGTTTGATAAACACTTGAAATTCAAGGTGGCGACAAAAGTCCAGTCCATCTACAAAAGCATGCAAGTAACTAATTCCAAAACACACACACTTACATGACCTGGGTCTCCTGAGTGATGCTTAGGTCCGTGGAGATCGGCCGGGTGGATTCTGACATGGTTGACAGATCTCCTAAAATGCCAGCCGTTCCTAATAACCCATTTAGCTCTCCATTAAAAGAAGGCTTTCTCTGACCGTTGCTCGATTGTGCATCTGAGGAAAGACATTGAATGCGGGGCGGGTCACGTTGGGAGACACTGTGCGAATACATAAAACTGTGCAAAAAAGGTCAAAGCCGGCATGGAAATGCAATCCCTCGAAAGAGGTGATGTTATTTTGTCTAATTTTGACAGCATTTACAGTCTGATACAAATCATGCAACTTAAACATGTCAGTGTAAAAGAAATGGAGTTTAAGCTTAACTTAAACTGACTTAAAATTTTGAGTGTTTTTATCAATCAGAAAGTCAGGATTTTCAGTTTAAAATCCCACTCAGTTATCTTTTATATTTCAGAGAAAGGTGGATAAATAAAATCTCGACTCCTTTGTGACTAAAATGATAGAGGTGGTTCTGTACTACACAAAAGACATTCCACGAGAAAGATTATTATAAATATTTGCATTACTAAATTGCTTAACTATAATTTAATATGCTTGAATACTCTGGAAGGTCACAAACTGCTACTGAAAGTGCTCCTAAGAAGCTTTTCCAGTGAGGAGAATGGTGTCAGTGGGCTTTTCATTCAATTCCAGTCTGACTGCACTGTAACACTTCTTTAGCAGCCTACGTTTTCATAAGTAAGAGCAGGAAAACCGCAGGTGGAACTAATGACATTATGTTTCCTGGTTCCGAGTCCCTGCTTATGCGCAGGCTGGCCCAGTGCCACGGCAGGGGAGGGGGGAGGGGGTTGATGAGACACAACAGAGCTGTGATTGATGTTATTAATTACACCTGTTCTTTATCTCTAACAGTTAAAATGTCTGCTGTGTGGGGAAAAAAGATCTATAAGCATCATGAAATCTTATATTCAGCCCCATCTTTTTAGTGCGTTATGAGGAAGCAAAACATTCCTGCTCAACCACCTTATAACTCACTTCTTATTCATCATTGTGAGCTTGTTACTAATATTTGGAAATCTGTCTTGATTAGCATTTGTGTTTTTAAAAAAAGACAGCAATGTAAGTAGAACTGAAGGTGTAATATTATATATTATATTTCAGGGTTTAAAAAAAAAAGTGTATTCATTGCAATGGATGTTAAATGTGTCTCTCAAGCCTGGTTGCACTAAGATGACTAGTCTGACATTTAAATGGATGTTAACAACACAGTTAAGGTCAGCTCCAGTACAGAGGCAGGTATTACGGTGTACTTTTTCCTATAAAAGAAACGTAAACGGAAGAGAGTAAATAAATAGCATTAGTAGAGGATACAGGATATTCTGTTCACAACACTTTAAGTCTATAGTTTCCCCCCCAACTATTTTACTACTACTATTATTAGTGTCTTAGTTAAAATACTTGACCAATTTTGACAGGTGCGAATTTCTAAATCGACCGGCGACGGCTTTCGAAAATAAACCTGAAACTAGCTTAAAAGTCTCCAAATTAGCAAAGACCACAGACACCGACTTTCTACGCAGTTAGGCAGGGTCGAGCAAATCCCTGATATCAGTGAAAATATATTTGACTCAACTATTTACAGTCACAAATGAGAGGGTACTGCATGGATGATTTCGAATAAACAGAAACACAGTCTTATTTTGTCGTCACTTAGCAGTAAAGGACACAGCTTTTTTTCTTACACCAGAAAATAGACTGGGACCAAGGCTAGCTCGTAACGCAGCTAACGCCGGGGACGATAAAACGATAGACCTTCCCGACGCAGTTAGCGTTGTTACACTGTGACGAACTTAATATGGAGCTAAATGTGGATATTATTTAACGTCCGGGCTGCACCTCCAAGCGGTAAGGTGTATTTCGGTGGCGTTTTAAAGTGAAACTGCTATTGAGCTAACTTTTTTCCAGTGAAGGTAGCATTGTGTAGCAGCGCGCTAACTCCCAGCTAGCCTTAGCTTCTGCGGCCTAAACTTAGCGCAGCCGCTGCTCGTTCCCGGTCAAACTTACCGGAGCCGGGACGGTCGAGCTTGAGGATGTCCCGAAGGTGCTGGGTCGCACCCTCCATATCGATATTAGAATTGGACGCCATGGGTGAGGGAAAGGGGGGAGAGACTGGGTTGATATAGGGGGACTGATTTTATTTCTTGTTTGATGCGATGCTGTCAACGCTCTCTTCGTTCACCCAGAGCAACCGTCTAAACTTCCGTTATGTCCGCCTCGTAGGTTCCGGCTGAAAAAACAGCGTCAACTCATTGGTTCCATGCGTCGACGTCTTCTAATGAGAATCTAAAAAAAAAAACCTCTACAAGTCTGTAATATTTAGTTAAAGTCGATTTCTCAATTTAACCTTTTTTTTTGTTTTTACCCTTTGCTTCTTTTGTGGCACCCACAAAAATCCAACTTGACACAGCCTCCTCCCTAATTTGTGACCGTAACAGTAACTTTCAACTACAAACTGATGAATAACAACAAATTAAACTTTTGTTTCACTTCTGACATTATTTAAATGGGAAATGTCCAACGCTAAATAAATAATGCTAAGAATGGCAAATGCATTATGGTAGTAATAATAATAGGACACCGATAAATACAGAAATGTAATGAACCAGCTGTTTGGAAAATAATTTAACGCACATTTAACTCAAATGGTATGATATTTTATGTAATTTGTCATACTTAATGCTTATAATAAATACATGTACTAATGTCCAAATAAAAGAAATTGGTTTATACTAAAGTAGTTTCGATTTGCTGTATTCCTCCTCCCTGAGGCCCCCTGCTGGCACATCATTGCACCCTTATATCCATATACCACAGTGCCATTACTCCATCCTACACCTAAAATCTTTGATATAACGTTTCTAGATGTCTGGCAATACGTGAAGACTATTTTAGTTGAGTTCTGTGTTCCATACAAGTCCCTCTTGTAATGGGTATTCTTCTTATACCAACATGAACTTAAGGAGGATGGCTTTTGAACATATAAATTACACCTTTTTTGATATGTACAAAATTGACTTTTTTTGACAAGATGGTGTGAAAATGTCATGTGCTGAAAAACATTAGGCTTCATGCTCAAGTGACAATGAAAATACTCAGCAAATTCAATGAGAATCCAGTCATTTTTATTTCAAAAATATTCTTTTACTTGCCTTTCTTTTATAGTTCATCAATTTGATTATTAAACACTGACAACCTGTAAATTATTCAGGCAGCACAATCCAGACTCTATATATAGGTTCTGACTCATGAGCCTGTCAGGTGACCGGCTGCTTCTCACGGACCCGCAGCAGTCTGGTTTCTTCCACTCAGTGACTCAGTGAAAGTGCACAACATATGTAACTGAAACAATTGACTCAATCAGCAAAGCACCGCTACACCCAGGAAATGAGGAAATGATTGGTTCAGTGAGAATAATGAATACCTCTTCTATTAGTGTTTGGATCCTGTTGATGCTTCTGAATTATTTGTCCCTTCTGTGCAGTCTGTAGCCGTATCCTTGTGGTAAACTAGTATAAAATTCATAGAGGAAAACCCATAATACAAAAACACTGTGGTGGGGCCACAGCCATAGAAGATAATCGCTGGTAAATCACTGGAATACTTTGCCACTGCTGATGCAAGATGCACCAGATTGACTTTTCTCTCCAGACATGTATCTTGCACATTTCTTCCAAACTTGAAATCTGTACACCACACTGTACAGACCTCTCCGGGCTCATTTTTATATACGGTAACATGAGGCCAGGGATTATAATGGTGCTTAAACTGAGTCTGCAGCCTGCTGTAACATGCAGAAAGTAATGAATAGTAGAAATACTAAATTTAAAATAACACTGACAAAGAAACTGCATTCAAAATGTGGATCAGTCACATCTGATCGTTACCCAACTTTATAAGGTCAGTGTCAGCTGGGTACCAGCCTGGTGGACCTGTGGCCAACATGCATTTATTTTACAACTATGCATGTTCAGTTTTTAAGTTGATCTTCTTAGGTGAAGTCACCCAAACGGACACATTTTCAAAAAGCAATATGCATTCAAAGACTCACTGTGAAGACACTTGTTAGACTTGGAAACAGTTAGCCACAGAGAATGATATGGAGAGACAAGGCCACACCATTAAGAAAAAAGTCCAGGTTTTATTGTGTATCGCGGCTGTAGTCCATGTTAACTGCCGGATGTGTGTGTGTGAGAGAGAGAGAGAGACAGAAAAGAGAAAGAGAGAGAGAGAGAAAGAGAGAATATGCAGGAGCAGATCCAATCACACAGCAAAGTCAAACTTTCATGTCCTTTGTGAGTCTTTGGTTTGCAAGAGCAAAACCTGGCATGAGAACGAATCATGACAAAGTTAAGAATTTTTTAAACTAAGATAAAACACACTAAGGCGAGCTAAAGTCAACACACAGGTGGAGTCTAAAAAAAGAGAGAAATAAACAAATTACAACACAGGAAGTTGGAACTGAAAGAAGCCAACTCTGAACCTGAACATGGATCTACAAACCAGTCAACAACAGTGCTAACAGAACTGAGATGACTGCGGTGGAGTCGACAGAGAAGAATGGGTCAGAACTAAGTTAAAAGGTTTTTGGAGAGCAGAGAATGCGTTTTAATGGCGTTGGTCAGCTGTTTTGTCTTTCTGGTGGCTTGAGTGTAGATATTGTAATGGTGGGGGGAAGGGAGGCTCCCAGCTTCATGCAGGTCAGCGGAGTGGCAGACAGGGGCGTCTGATTGGTCGGCCGGCTCTCAGCAAAAAAAACATGTCGCGTTTCTACTGGCTGGGGTGGTCTGAAAAACCCACCTGGATGAGGTTCAGTGATTGACATCTAGAATCCGGTGTTTGCTTCTTTGTCAAAAACGGGCGCAAGTGAGACGGCGGGAGGGAGGGATGAGCGTTTCTCTTTCTCTTCTCTCCGTCCTCAACTCCTCCCTCCACGCTCCATCGCACACTGCCCTTGGCTGTGGCCGCCCCTGCCCACCAGAGTGGAGAGGGGGATTAGCCAAAGTTGTGAATGGCCAGCCGGAACATGTCATTGGTGCACACCCATGCATCGTTAATGTTCTTCAGGATGAAACTCTGATGGAAACCCATGATGGGGTCGTCATCTGCCTACACACACACACACACACACACACACACACACACACACACACACACACACACACACACACACACACACACACACACACACACACACACACACACACACACACACACACACACACACACACACACACACACACACACACACACACACACACACACACACACACACACACACACACACACACACACACACACACACACACACACACACACACACACACACACACACACACACACACACACACACACACACACACACAAAGGGAGAAGTTCAGGTCAAAATCAGCATTACTTTTATTTATTTGACACATTGAAGTCCAAAGTACTGTTCGCCATTGAAAATTGTGCAGCTCCTTCTGTGAGTGAATTTGTGTAAATGAAGAGTTTATCCTACAAACTAGCCCACAGCCCAATCAAAGCTGTGGCTAAAGTTTGGGTTTACACTCAGTGTTACTTACCAGTGTGGCCCCTTTAGATCTAAAAAAAACACATATTGAGTGCATTTCCTTATTCAAAACATTTGCAAAGGCCTTTTTTTAATGTTTGTTTGTTTTCCGGCTCAAGGTTGTAATTTCCAAAGAGTTCCTGAACACACCAAGTCTTGACAGGTGCGTAGGATCAAAAACTTGCCTTTGGGGGGGGGGGTCACTTCAACTAATTTTATTGTTTTAACTGGTCTGCCTTTTCTCCACATTTTTTGGGACATTGTTTGCTATTTTTTGGGTGGAATGTGCGTCACATCACCTGCATACATGCATAGTGTGTGCACGGGACAATCAAACACTCATGAAAACATTTCTCCACTGCATCACAAGTGGTCAAAACCTAGCTACTCTCCATCTGTTTCCACACATTTTTCTGCACACTATTCGCACTTAATTTGGTACAACAGGACCCGCCGCCCCTCCTGAAAGAAACTCAATATATATTAATTATCTAATTTATGTGCACACATTACTGTAAGCGCAATGAGAGAGAGAGAGAGAGAGAGAGAGAGAGAGAGAGAGAGAGAGAGAGAGAGAGAGAGAGAGAGAGAGAGAGAGAGAGAGAGAGAGAGAGAGAGAGAGAGAGAGAGAGAGAGAGAGAGAGAGGCTGATGAGCACAGCACAGTGTGAAGTTAACAGTATAGTTGTGAACATAGCAGTGCAGTGTGTGTTCACTTTAGACTGTTTGTCAGTGAATAAATGCAACAGCTCCTCAAGACCCGAGCTGAGTTCCTGTTTCTTGCTTGCCACCTGCTGATTACAGTGAAAGGGATTAGCAGCGATGGGTTAGCCCAACCTGGCCGAGCTCACTTAAGGTGGACTGATGTTTAAGGTGGACCAGCTATTTTCATTTTAGTGACAAACTCAGCTGCTCCTAAACAGAGAATGGAGATATTCACAGCGGGAGTTTTTCTCCTTTATTGCGGCCTGTGTTTACACCCCATTTTTTTCATGCCCAAATAAAGGTGTAGTGTGTAGTGTTTAGTGACATCTATAGATAAGGTTGCAGATTGCAGCCAAATGAATACTCCTCCCCTTCCAAGTGTTTAGAAGAACATACAGTGGCTGCGAAACTTGCAAAAGTCCCTCTCTAGAGCCAGTGTTTGGTTTGTCCATTCTGGGCTACTGTAGAAACATGGCGGCCTCGGTGGAAGAGGACCCGCTCCCTATGTAGATATAAAGACTTCATTGTAACAAAAACATAACAGTTCTTATTTTCGGGTGATTATAGACTAATTAAACGTACTTACAAATGTTATATTCCATTTCTGCCAAGTCTGTTCTGCTAGATGCCACTAAATTCTACACACTGCACCTTTAAATACAAAAACACTGAACAGTTTAGGTCAGTGTGCCACATTGTTTGGTCACAAATACTACATGTATGCAAACATTTGTTAGATCCCAATCAAGTGATTTTATTATATGGTAACAGCAATTATTGTAAATATAATAATTATTGTAAATATAATAACAACCTTGTTTATGTATCATTATACATGTGATGATCCGGCTGTGAAACATTTGACTTTGACATGCTTTGAACAGTGCTACTTACTTTTAGCTGTCCTACAACCATACTCAAGATGCAGCAATCTGGGGTCGGCTGGTGGTCCTGCGCTGTTATACTATGCGCTATTTTTGTGAAGGGGAGACTCTGGTAGACACACATAAGAGAGACAGAGAGAGAGAGAAAATGCACAAGAGGGAGATTAATATAGATATTGACACAGAAAGAAATGCCAATCTTTAGCTAAGAACTCCTCTAATTTATTTGAGAAAATGCACAATTGAGCTTAGGTGAATTCCCCAGATAGATTTTTCTTAAAGGGAAGTTGAATTTTTGGCCATGTGTACTTATAGCTGGCTTTAAATATTTGAACACTCAGACAGTCTAATCTCCGCCGTGACAGCTATGTAGTGGGATAAAAGGAAAAATCATTACTTGTAGTGATGCATTCTCATATTCAAAATAATTTGAATTTAAAGTCCCTCTAAAATTGATGCTGAACAGCTTAACTCAAATTCTGTACTGTCGCTGCTCTGTGACCAAGACAACCACATGCACACACAAAACAGGACGCAGTGTGCTGGTACATGTACCACAAATACATACGTATTTAGACCCCATGGTTCCAAAAAAAAACAGGTTCCTTAAAGTAACCTGGTTTCTTGTGTGAATGACACTGTCAATGTGTTTTTGATTTGGACCACCCATGCTAATAAGAAACATCCACCACCTGTTACATGTCAAATGTGTCTATAGAGAAATAAGTTACCAGATAAACTCACAGAGAGTTTCTCGACAATTGCTCTTTTTCCCTGGAACTGCTGTCCTTCCCACGTAAGGCATGATGCATCGATCTGTGTGAGGCCGAACAGAGAAAGTAGTGGATAAGAATGAGTTGAAGAATATGCTATTGCAGATGAAAGATATGTCAAAAAGGCTCACACACAAGTGACACTAACATTGCTGCCCTTCAGCTCTATCTAAATACTTTTGAGATTGACATGAGAGAACAAATGCATGTGTGTAGTGCCAACAAAGTGCCATCAGTTGAGCCTGCTTTGAGAGGCGTGTCCAAGGCGTTTTTTTTAAGCAGCTGGACTCACTGTATCGTCTCAACTTAAATATGAACGTTTATCCGTCCAATAGAAACCAATGTGTTTCTGTTTGATAACAGACATTTACTGTTGGCTACAGACCTTTTTGCTGATATAACAAGTTGCCTACATGGTTAGTCTCATCTAATGTAAGTCTGATCAGCGGTGTTTAATGTTTCAGTTTAGTTTGACCAGCTTGTTAAATACTGACAGACTGAGTGGAAGTATGTATGAGCAGGAATTCTGAGTGGCATTATTGTGTTTTATTTTAATCCACAAGTCAAGAAGTTTACTTGTGTTTATTATTATTATCATTATTAGTAGTAGTAGTATAAGTAGTTTTAATTAAATACCTAAAGTACTTGGTTTGTTCTGTGAAAACAATGTAAATTGTTTAAACACACTTTCATAGAGGAAAAATAGATTTTACTGTTGATCTTATTTTTGCACTCATTAAAAAAAAAGTTAAAAAGGTGTGAATTCAAAAAGTGCCGCCCAAGTAAGAGGAAAATCATCTCTTCAGTGAACAAAAAGCACGGTTCTGTCACACTCACATATATGGATCCGAGCTGTGATCTGTCTGAGTCAAACATCTGGTAGTAGTGCTGCACAAAGCTGGATCCTATCTGCTCCCACAGAGGCTGGTCCACCATCCTGAATCACCCTGCAACACACACTGCGAGGATGGAGAGATGGAAATGGAGAGGGTCAGAGAGAGATAGAGGAGAAGAAAGACAGAAATACAAAGTAACATAAAAAGGTGAACAACTTCTTATTCATTTAAATGAGGCCAAATCAGCAAGCTCTCAACCCAACTGAACACCTTTGGGAGATTTTGGACAGGCGTGTTAGACAGTGCTCTCCAGATTGTAGTGTTCATTATAGGATCACATTCAAAATTCTCCTAATTGTCAACAAATCCCTCCATGGTCTTGTCCCCATATACTTCAGAACTTCTCACCCCTTACAACACGAATAAACCCTTCAGATTCTCCCACTGCAAGCCTGTTGGCAGTGCCCTGCTCTTTGAAAAAGAAAAGGCAGGTGGCCTTTTCTGTAGTGGCCCCTCAGCTCTGGAACAGAGCATTCGACAGACTGAGCCTGTTGATACTTTTAAAATGCATTTGAAGATTCGCTTTTATTATCTGGCTTTTAATTGTGTTTAATTGGTTTTATTTGTTATCTAATTTCTTTGGGTTTTAAATTTGTGCTTAAATGGTTTTATTTTAATTTTGATCCGTGTCATGCTTGTATATGCATACATGTTGTGAAGCACTCTGTTGCAAAGTCTGTTTGCTTTTTAAAGTACTACATAAATAAAACAAACTTGAAACTTGAACTATATACTATGAGGTGTTTTAAAAGTTCTGTCCACCCCATTTATATATGTGAGAGTATGTTAACTATTACACACGACCTTCTAAACAGTTTCAACACAAGCTGAACATTTTTAACTTTAATGGCGACTGAGTGTACATATGCCCATCACGTGTAAATATTGAGATGTATGCAATATCATAATATAGTACTGTACAGACCAAAAATAAATACTATTCGTAACAGAAATAATCCGCATTAATTTACATAGTTAAAAATTCACATAGAAGTTCATTCCGATCAACAATGAATAAACACAGCCAGACTTTCAGTGCACCGAAAGTTAAAGTAAACCACCTCACAGAGGAAAAAAGACAGCCGCTTTCCACCCAACTGACCCTGGCGTGTTTTGCTGAACACGCCGCACCTACATTGATCCCTGTGCTTGGGTGACACTGACAGCACAAGTCATGTGCTCCACATAACGATACACTGTTGTTGCTGGAACACTCTGAGCTCTGAAAATTAGCACTGAACTCATAACAACACTTCATAAACACCGGTGGGACACACATACTTCTAAGCCTGTGCAATCATTGCTACGAGAAGAGGAGAAATCGAAACAAGGCTACTTCATATCTTTATTAGGGGGGAATGCCCATTTATGGCTAGTTAACGCTAGCTAACTAGCCGCTACTAGCTTGTGAGCTGTCTTGTTTGCTAACGTTGACTCAGCCTGTGTTGGCAGAGACAGCTCATATACCTAGCATGTCTCCCCACCGGCAAATGTTAGACGTCAGATAAATTATATTTCCAGAGGCTAGCTAACTGGCTGGCTTGCTGGCGTTGGCCTTTCCACCAGTTGCTAAAAATACCCCTTCTCCTTCAAGTGTTGATGCCTCCTCCAGGCCCGCAACACAGCTCTGGAGCCCCGGAGCAGCGACCCTACATAGGCGTGACCAACGTTAGCGTAGCCCGTAACAGGGCAGGAGCAGCCGATTCAACAACTTATACGACCTCACACTTGTTCATGTGTCAGACTAAACTAACGCTTTTTGTTTTCACACATGTTTCCATTCACTGTTCATAAAAATAAGTGTTAAAAACTTACCTCTAACCAACGCCGAGGCCGGCTGCACGATCGGACAGTGCAGTGTCTGCTCAGTACGACGGCACGCACCCAAAGCCGTTACCGGCCAGATGGATTGTGGGGACTGTAGTTTGTTTATTTATGAACTTTTTTCCACCTGTATTTTGTTTTAAGGGCTTGAATGATAACACAATGTTAAAAACTAACAAAATGAGTTGTAGCTTTGGTTTTACATCTGTGTTTTGTCTTATGTAAGAGTAACAGAAGACAGCAGTTCATTTAATTGAGTTTCATTATCTTATCTTTCTTGTATCAGTGTTAAACAGAAACAGTTTGACCTGTATAAATGTTGTGTTTCTATATGTATATGTCTATTTTTTCCCAAAGCCACAAGAAACCACCCATTTGAGAATAGGACATAGGATACAGTGTAGGGGAAACACCCTACTGAATTATGTATACATTGTAATAATATTGCAACAGGTATGATGAAGAAAGAAGTGAATTAATGTTAGTACTAAGTGGTCGAAAACACAATATTACATTGGGGAATCTGCTAGGAAAGACATAATGGAACGTATGCAAACTTCTATTTAATTACATAGTACTAAAGAGAATAATAAAGACGATTTAGGATTTTTATTTTATTTATGCCAATCTACTGTTCCCCAATTCAGCACTGACAAATAGAGTACTGAGCAGTCCGTAAGTAGGCTTGTGATAGTGACACATTTGTTACTGTGTTGGCTCTGCAGTTAGTACAATGCCTTTGAAAGAACATGAATATTTTATGTTAAAGCGATAACTTTCAAGTTTGAAGGTGTTTATCCAGATCGGTTGGACAAGAGCCCTTAAACGCTCCGAAGTCTTCTAATTTGGAGTGCAGTTAAGTGTAGTTTCATTATTTACATCGTCAAAGACAGCCTGATCAATATTTATGTGATTTTTGTTGACCAAAATAAAAAGCTGGTAAGTAGAGTGCAACTTGAGCAGACTGTTACAATTCAGTTTACAGTAAGTGATAGTGTTTCTGTTATATTTCAGGTAATGGATGATTTGATGGATCTCAATTTCTGTGTGGTTCTCAGGAAACATCGCTAAGAGAGAGACTGTCATTAGGACCCATGAATCAGGAACAAGATGCAGAAGAAGGTTACTAGTCGAAGAAATAGTCCAAGATTTCATTAGGTAAGCGGATCATTCTCCACTCATTCATGATCAATAACTCAATCAATAACTCAATCAACTCAATATCTCTAACAGAAAATGCAGTAAATTCAAGTGATTGAATAACTCAATCAGAGTTGTCCTGTCAACACTAAGAACATTTCACTTTGATGAGTGTGTATCATTGTCTGTGTTTGCGGTGTGTCTACATGAGTAAAATGTTATCTTCATCAGTGACAAACAAATGTGCCTACTATCAAGATCCTGAATGCCACGTGTTGAAAATGCATCCCAGCTAGTAATCCATTCCAAAGAACTTGATGGACCACTGGCTGCTGGCCCATATGTGACACCTACACAGCTGCAGCCTGCAGTCAGGCTTACGATGCTGCCTTCTCACCCACCAAAAATCCAGAGATCTGCATTCAGCGGGGACGAGATCCTCTAAGTGAGCAGCAGTGGTGACTGTGAGGACAAGGATTTACACTGTAATCTGAAGCAGATAAAGATGTTTTATTAAAGGGAACTGCAGACACAATGAGCAATGCACTGTGAGTAAACAGCTGTATCTTCTGTGTGCTTACATTTCAATGTGAGAGCACAAGGTTAATATATTCATTCAGTCTATTACTGAAGAACAGTTTCGCTCTGTGACATGTGACAGAGGAGGAAAAAGAAGTCGTGTATGTGCACTTGCTGACCGGCTCTCTGCTGGGTTTAAACAGACTGCTGTCCCTGCCGCCCCAGAAGGACAGGACAGCCCCGCAGGAAAGTCCAGCACATCCTGTCAGATCTGAGAAGCTCTGTAGAAGTACAGTAAACAAGCATTGAAGGAGTGCTCCACCAATTTTGTGCATTAAGTTCAATTTACTCATCACGGAGAGTACACGTCAGCCTGTAAAAACAGTTGAATAATCTCCTCTGTGGCTCCGGAGGAAGAGCTCCAAAGTAAACCTGATGATGTCATCTGGGTTATCTCATCTTGTGCTGATTTGTAACAGAAAAACCAGCATTTCAAACTGGAAGCCAGGAGTTTGAAAGATGTCAGCTTTTTACCAGGAAGTGTGGGATCTAATAGTTCTTATAGTTTGAACCATACAGGGACTTTTAATTTCATTTACTTATGCTATGATGTTTTCTGATAAGTTGGAATATAATAAATGAACATCAGGTTGTGTTATTCCAAGTAATTGATGATGTAAATACAAAATGTCAGACATAATATACAGTATATGCACTAATCTAATCTGAAGAAGGCAATTCCCTGTTCATTTGTATGTGTTGCGCCACAGGTGCATTTTTGGATGCAGTGTGTGGGTTCACCTCAGAACCGGTCCACAACTCTGCCCTGCTGTCCTCCTCAACATTGACAGCAAAGATCCCATAGCGCTCGAGTGGGAGGCTGTTTTTTTCATGTTGTGTCACTTATTTGGACATTCATACAGTAACAGGGGTTAAAATTACAGTTGCTTCATTACGCTTCAGCACAGTGTTCCCTTTTTCTTGGCTGAGTCACAGCTAAGTTGTATCTGTTGTTTCATTTTTCCTCTTCTTACTCCAGGACTGCAGGACACAATCCACAAAGGGCTTGGCTAAAGTACTCCGCCCAAACCCTAAAAAACTGATAGAATAGGTCATAATCCAACCTCGGACATTTACATCAACCTTTTTTTGTACATCACGTGCAAATTATTTGTGTTAATGTGTGTGTGCTTGTGATGAATGTGACCGGGTGTGTCCAAAGAGTCCCGGTAGACAGTCTGAAACCTATATCTGTTTCTGTGACTCAGTGTGTCCAGCGAGCAACGAATCCATCAGAAAGTGCAGCTGTGGAGAGTTTGAGCATCTGCTTTTTGCACAATACAGAAGAAGGGGAGCATCCAGAAACATTTGAGCAATGCTTGTTTCACAGCCAGACCAGAAATGTACTTTTCAAGTTGCGGATTCTTTTTCTAGCTCCTACCACTACTGGACATGGCTCCATCATTTCAGAATTGTCCTCCTTTTCTTAATGGTCACCGAAATGCTCGTGTCCTGGCAAAGAAGGCAGGTTTACATAAGTATAAACATATGAAATTTCAGAGGCTATTTGAACATTTTTGTCTTTCATTGACTTGTAAAAGCATCTCTAGAACAGTTGAACTTGACCGACAGCAGCCATTGGGTATTTTCTGAGATGTTTGAGATGTTTGTCTCGCTTTTTGGACTTGTTAGATGTCAAAATCAAAGTCAAAGTCGGCTTTATTATTAATTTCTTCACATGTTAAGGCATACAAAGGAATCGAGAAGACGTTTCTCACTATTCCACAATGGAACAGATAAAGTGCACAGGCACAACAGATAAGACGTATGTTTCCTAACACTAAAGATTAACATTGAAGTGCACAACAGATAAGACATTTATTAATAATAAGCCGAGGATCAAGGGACTCACTGAGCTGCTGTAGTGAAGCTAGACCATCTGAACTTGGCATCGTCATCGGGTTTCAGCTGAAGGTATATCGGGAGCAAAGTAACTGTCAGCTGTTCAAAAAAAGCTATAAGAAGGAAACAAGTCAGGGTTCAAGTCCCATTTCAGAGCACATTTTAGAAGCCAAAAATCTAGCTACACATAATATCTATAATATTTTTAAGGGAAATATTTTTTGCACTGATGATTACATTCAAGTCATGTGATATTCTTGAAGATAAATGCAAACCAAACTTTAAAGTGAAGCTACGTAACTTTCAAGGGAAAAAGCAACATTCATCTTCTTAAAGATGAGAAGTTGAATTAATGAACAAGAAAAATCACACCCTGTCTTCGTTCATCATAATCAGGAGTTTTGATATTCGGTCTGGTATCCTCCTGCGACCTTGTGTCCTCATATGGGGACATTACATTTTGGTTTTGCTGGACCTTATATTTCATTCTGCTTAACTTTGACCTGTTGTCCTTGTTTGTGCACACCTTTTTGTGCCACCTAGTGGTAGCAAAAACACAATACATTAACCAGTGTAAAAACGAGATGGCAGGCACCTTGGCCAAGTCAATCAATAGCCGATCCCTAGATAAAAGTGGACCAGACACAAAACATTATTCAATTTTATGGTTAAAACTTGTTTATTCTTAAAAAATGTTTGTAATTTTATATGCTATACAAATTTAACTAACTTTAGCAATAGCAACAAGCTATATCAAACCACATCTCAGGTCTCAGGAAGCTATGACCTGTAGCTCTAATGTTAGCGTAGGTAATTATTGCTGTGTAACCTCACATTGCTGAGTCGGTATGCCGATTTAATGAGTCTTCACTTGTGCAACTGTTACTTTATGTTTAGTGTTCATCATTATTTCACAACTTCACTGTTTGTTCCACAATTCTACAGGAACAGGTTTGTAATAAAACCTGATCGACATGAGCAGTCTGCTTTTAATTACTCAGTCAAAGACGGTTTATGTGAGCAGTTCTGCGGCATTACATCCTTCTACAAGATCTACTGATTAATATGTCAGTCTAGACCATCAGGTGACCCTTTATATAAATGAAACCTAATATTTAGGTTGGATCTAATATTAATACTGATTTTTTCTTTGACTTTGCAGGGTTTTGTCAATATGTTCAGTGTGGACTACCTGATTCAACAAACATCCTTCATTGTTTTGTCAGTATCTGTAAGCTACATTTCATACTTTTAACTTTTTATCAGTCTTTCTCCATCTTTCTTTCTGTTTCTTTCCTGCTTTCTTGGTTTCATTGTGCTTTTTTTGGGCAGAAACCCCTACAAACAATGCACCAAAGCATCAAAATGAATCAATAATGTCGTACAAGCTTGCTGTAATTAATCAAGTAAAAGAAACTGTCGGCATGCATTTAAGCCGGTAGACCAGCCACTCTGTCAGAGACCCTTACTCAGTATTAATGATGACAGCAGTGATACAAAGTGAAATATTTGGGGCAGGGAATAATAAAGCCCCCTGTCTTATTAAAATCTTTACTCATACAATTTTAGTTAGTTTTCAAATGATAACAGTATCTGACTTCATGATAATAAAAGGTTTTGTCAGATTGTCCATTGTGGGTGACCTTTTGTCATCTAACAAATTTCTAGCCGTTTTTAATAAAAGTTGTGTAGCTCAAAATCTCTTCACTGTCAGCATTTGAAGTCTTAATTCATAGACACTTGTGATCAGTTTGCACATGATACACAAAAATATTGCACGTGAAAATATCTATATATGTGTGTCCATTTACTTGCCATGGAATTACTTTTATTCAGACTTTGATCATGTAGAAAAAGTTGCAAAAGTTGTTACAAGGTTCTGAGTTTGCAGATTGATGGGACAACTTAAACACAAAAAGGAGGGGGGGGGGGGGGCTTTTCAAACATGACGTCAACTTCTACAGTAATATTGGCATTTACAGATTACTGTGCATGTGTGAAAGGACCTTATCTGGGCTGGCCACTTTATCATTAACAGCACATTCATTAATCTCTTTCTCCAGACCATGTACTTCAAAGACTAGCTGGGTTTATGTATAAAATGCATGGCTACACTTCAACTTAATGTTTCAGTGTGAGTTAAACTTATTGTTGATTCATTCCTGCGTTTGCTCTGATGAACCAACGGTTACTTGATTTGTTGGAGAGTCAGGCTCCCAGTGACAAAAAGCTATGCACCCCAGCTGGACCCTTGTTAGCCCACAACCAAGTGACAAACAGAGGATCGACTCTAAGTTGATATCCAACTCTGTTTTTTCTTGGGATGAGGCTCTAGGAGGTTTTCTTCAAATTACACATGCACTGGGGGTTGCAACGGGCCAGGAGATGTCTTCAGCAGGGTGTCTTGAGTGTCATATGTGGTGTGACTTGCACAAACATGCACCACACACATACAGAGAGGCACTGAGTGTTAGGTTGTATTTTAGAGTTGAAAAGCTATTGCAAAAGGTTGCAATACACTAATAAAAAGAGAGCCATCCAAATAAGTTGCATTTGGTACTAAATGTGTCCATATTTAATCCTCTAGTAGTATATACATAGTTAGGAAGGTATTTTATTTGATAAGGTTTTAATTTCTGAGCTACCAATTTTTACCTCTTAATCTAATATTATTGCTCATACATCATCAGGAATTAATAATCTATTACAGAGACTCAAGGCTTAATGTCACATAAAACATTTTTTTCTAGTATGTCTTTAAACTGACAAGTTGGCCTGCTTCAGAAATGAATACTACCATCTCGTATCAGTTGGCAAGGGGTTTAAAAGTTTGATACAGCAGATTCTTCTGATTCATCCAAACCAGGAGGTAAGGCTGCCACATCGGACTCTGCAAGCTGTCAAAGCGTGAAATCAAGAGAACAAAATGTTAGAAACTGAGCAGAAGAAAGTCATGCTGTATAGAAATAAAGGTTTTTTTTTTTTTTACATTGCTTCTCTGGGATATCCACATTGGTCTAAGATGGTAACATTTCATGTAAATATGTGGTAGAATAGCTGCAAATGGAAGCCAGGGGTCAAATTTTCAAAACAGGTTCTGAAAAAGACAGCTAAAACCCCTGCTGGTACGTACTAGGCTGCGGAGTCTCTGGGAGGAGATGGTGTCATTGCTGCTGTCTGATTCGCTTTGAGCCGAGGCCACAAGTTCATCTATTGCTTGATCTGACTTCAGGGGGAATGCTGTCCTCAGGGCTGCCCTGTACATACACGTACACGTACACGTACACACACACACACACACACAAAAGGCTCTCTTTTGACACAGAAAAACAGAGACAGCCATAGAGAACAAAAACTCTTTTTCTGTTTGAAGGGTTTTTTTGTTCTTTTTTGAATTGCTGTTTTAAGGATTGAGGGTCTAGTATGTTGTCCAACATGTAAAGCCCTTTGCGGCAAATCTGTGAACAATAGTGTGTGCATTCATTTATATCACCTAAACTCCTGGACAGTGAGTGTGTCGCTCTCGGAGACATCAGACTTGAGCGGCTCTTTTAGTTGGTCAGACTGAACCTGGCTTTGCTCCTGGGACACACTCGCACCCACCTAAAAAAAATCAACAAACAACAAGATTAGTATCACATAGGCCCTGTTTACACCTGGCATGAACATGCATCTCGGGTGATCCGATCAGAAGCAGACAGCTGAGACACATTTCTGTTCACGCCTGTCTCTTTTATGTGTCTCAAGCTGTGTGTGTCCAGATTTCATTACTGCCTACGTTACTTCTACTAGAAAGGTAAAAGGACCATGTGCAGTTATCACGTCAGACAAACACCAGATTTGTTTTTAGTGCGGGCTGAAGAGCTAATAACAAATGTTTCGAGAACTAACATGTATGGCTATGCCAACTGTTGATTACTCCAACCACGTACATCTGTGCTCCTCTCCATTTTTTTTCCACTTCTGGCACGCTTTTACTGAAACAACCGCCACACCCTGCACTGATGGCCTATTTTCCTGTAACGTCCTGGCTGGGGTGTCCAAGATATATTAGCGTCTTCAAACACACCCCAGACCACCTCGACAAGTGGTTTAAGTGATTTTTTTGTTTATTATTTTTTTGTTGATCTAAAAATGTTGCTGTCATTTCTATTTTGTTATATTTCACTGCCTATATATTTTATTTATGTTCGAATAAATAAATAAATAAACTAAACTAAAGTGGTTTAAGTGATTGGATAACAATACGTCTGGTGGATGTTTACGCTTATATTTGATGCTTGAGTAACGCATGTTGATGCCAGGTGTAAACAGGGCCTTAGTGAAAGAAATCTGCGCACATACATAAATCTATATGATACATTTGTGGGTAAAATGTTGAGGAGACTTGTTTGGGGGTTGCACGTATCACAGTTACCCTAAAATGAGGAGAAAAATGTGGCCAGTAATCTATACTGTACCTGCACAGTGTCGGGGTCATGAGTCTCAGTCTGCATGCTGCTTCTTTTGAAGAGCTCCAGCAGGATGTCATACTCACTCTTCAACTGATCAAAGTCACCCTGCAGGGTCTCCAACTGGATACAAAACCATGGTGGAGACCGTTAGGATTTAAAAAAATGAAATCTATGTATGTGCACATGCAAGTGAGCACTATTTGCACAGTATATGAGTCTACATGAGGTACCTGCTGCTGGGTCAGTTTGTGAGTTTGTTCCAGGCTGTCCCAACTGCGTCGAGGTACCACATCCCAGTACTCTGCCTTCATCCTGCTGAGCTCCTCCTGGGCTTTGGTCAGGTCTTCCCGACATACCTTTAGAGCGAGCTGCAGCTCCACAGGGTCCTTATTCTCTTCTTTCACAATGTAAACAAATACCATAATATTTTTATGTTTGGATATTACATGTTAGATATTTGGCTGATTTGGTATATAAATAATTCATTTCTTAAAGATGGAGCAATTATTTTACCCCCAGTGTATATAGCCCCAGTGACCGCTGTACTTGTCATAAAGATTCACAGAAGGGCTTGAATGAAAGCTTAGCTGTGCCCCCTTTAAAATGATAACAAACACACTTTTATTTAATGTTGACAAATATCCTGAACATGAGCCTAAATCAAGATATGCACCAGTGTCTAAAATGCATTTTTTTAATAGGGGAGGTTAATTTCAACAGCTGATAACTGTAATACAGCTGTGACTCAGGAAGGGTTATCATACCAAAATATTATCTACATACATGGATCCTTTCCAAAATTATTATTAACCGTTGCCACCTTGAGTGGTACCGACATCTGGTCTGGCCCATTGACTATATAGTACTTAAAACAGTTTGACAGGTGATGCATTTCAAGCAGTGTGGGATTAAATTTAAGTTATGCTTCTTCTTCTAAACCTTCCACAGAATAGAGGCAGGTGATCATCCATGAAGGCCACATTCTCAGCCTATCAGTTGTGCAATCTTTATGGGTGCTTTTACTATGATTCATACAAAAATAGCCCCTTGAAACAAGCCCAAAGTTTTTGTGTTAGTGCATGCATATGGGTGAAGATTAGCCAGAGACAGGCCCTTCATTTTTACCACTTACACAATCAGGACAACCAAAGTGGAAAGATTACAGGTCAGTGGGCAGGAAAATGATGACATGATTTTCTGCCTGTACTCACCTGTCCTTTCATCTACAGGATGCTCCTCCTTCACAGAACATCTTGTTAGGTCATTGAGCTGCCAGATCAGCAACTTGCGGGCATCACGCTCCTCCCTGTATTGCATATACTGGTTGGACAGTTCAGATTTCAGATGGTCCACCTGGAGAGGAATAGAAAAAAGTGGGGCAGCTGACACAAGACAATGATAATCTACCATCTACCTTACAATCTGAGCAAAATCTGTGATTCTCAAACAAAGCAATCTTTGGATAAAGAGATCTCAACCTGAGACCTTAGCTTTTTCATACATATGAAGGCCTGTCACAATAACTACTTTTGTTGGACGATATATTGTCTCAGAAAAAAATCTTGATAAATGATATTATTGTCATTTGAAGATCATTTTATACCACTGAAATAATAATGATATAATGGCATAGTAAAGCAAGAGGGGTGAGGGATGGGATTGGAGAGTGGGAGCTACGCTTCTGTAAAAACACAGACTGCCATTATGGGTCAGGAGGTCAGGACAGAGTTATTTACCCTTAATTCCATATAAGCTGCGCCGCTCGCTTCTGCAGTCTCCATTCAGGACGTACACAGTGAGGAATGGAGGACACTACTGGCTTAGCCAATGTGACATGAATAGCCTCTTAGCTGCTAATGTAAAGTGAGGCAATATTGAGGTAAAAAAAAGATCAAGGTCATGTCCATGTATCATACAATAAGTCGATATATAGAAATGATGATGTTGATAATTAGTTATATTATTATATAGTTGATATTAGTTTTGTTTAGTAAGTCGATAACGTAATTATTGTGACAGGCCTATACACATGTATAAAATAAACAGTGCAGAAGCAGGGATTCATGTAGATTAATTGCACCTACTTGTACATACTTAAAAGTTACATGAATAATAAATAAATAGTGGTCAGAATGCCAAAGTTCACGTCATGTACCACTGCCTGCGTGGTCTTTTCTTTCTCCCTCATGGCCTCAATTTCCTCCTGCAGCTGCTCTTTCTCCCTTTTCAAGGCTCCAATCTCAGCTTGCTCCTCAACCCAGCGAGCTTGAATCTTCCTGTCACATTCCTCTGTCACCAGCCTCAGATTGGATCGCAGCGGTTCCAGTTCTCGGATATGATCCTGCTGATATGCTGGACAGACAAGCAACCCAGAGAAATGATTCCCCCATATGGCTGAAATCATTGTAGGTGATCATATTGATATCTGATTTATGATATAGGTCATTTTATAAGCTTCTCCAACTCAAAGATCTGCTTGGTTTTTCTCATTTCATATCATTGTAAACTGAATTCCTGTTTTTATTATGTTTTTGTTCCCTCTGTTTGTTTGAAAGCCAAAATATTTCCAAAAGTATCAAAAATTAAAACTTTAAGGGGCTTATTTTTTATATAGTTGCTACGCTTTAATGGAACGTCAGTGTATTTAATGTATATTTTCCATTCAGATGCATTTCCGGATTTCAGGCCATGGCACACGCACAATATATACCCAATAAACGTGCTCTTTTCTTGAAGAAAGGCAATCCATTTCTTCAAAGCATAGCAGTTTTCTATTTCTGGTCGGCCTGAAAGACAGGATTTTCCTTTATTATGACTGATTCTTTGTTGAACTTGTTTTTTTCTCCCCTCTCCTTGTCAAAGGCTGCTTTGTTCCTTTTATAGCAGTTTACGAACCCATTCAGAAGTGTAGTGTAATTCTTCTTAGGAAATGCAAATGATCAAGGCAGCTCACTTGTACAGCTACTGACCTAAAGTGTTTTCATATTCTTTTCTGATGGCAGACAGAAGGGGTTGGTAGGTTTTGAACTCTTTGATGAAACAAGCAAAGACATCCCGGTAGACCTGTGGTCAGAGCAGATGAAGATGTGTGAGTATACTCTCTCAGACAAAAAAATAAAATGTGTGTGGCAGGGATTATGTGGATTGAACCAGAACTTTTTTGTCTTGTTTAATGTCAAAAAATAAACACCTGTAGCCTCAGTTGCTGATATTTAGGTTCATCGGGGTTGATAGTATGCAGCTCCTTGTTCACATAGCTCTCCAGCTGCATCAGGAGTCGAGGCTTTCTCCCTGGGCCTGCATAAATGTAACTGCTTCCTGTGCAGCACAACTATAGGGTAAAACAAACACACACACACACACACACACACACACACACACACACACACACACACACACACAGACAGACAGACAAATTATCTTGGTGTCAAATATTCAAGCTGTTATTCATCACAATTGCTTATTATGAGTGCACTTCTGCCAAATTTGATAAACCTTTACCTGGCTTGCTTCTTACCTTTCTCACTGGAGATAGTTGGGCAGGAACAGCATCAGCAAGTTCTCCTTCTAGCCCTCCCTCTGACGTCTGGACAGCGTTATTTTGTAGACTATGGTCATATATATGTCTAAAATAAAAAAACAAACATAGCTCGAACATTTTAGTTTAGTTAGTTTAGTAACGTTAGTCTAAATAGTCATAATAATACAATGATTTCGTTGTTAGTCAACCCATTTTAATATCTTGCCTTTGTTTTTGTGACGGCGTTAAAGGTGGACATTTGATATCTTTGTGCGGTGACATCGCTAGCCAATATACAACCACTAAAAAACAACTTTAAAAGCTCTTGTTCGTTTTAAAAGTCTGAGTTTAAGCCTGTTAATCTCAAAAGACACATCAGCATTGTAGCATGGTTTCCATGGCAACAAGGACGGAACACGCAGCAAAACCCACATAGCTGACCGCGGCGCGCCTGATCTATTTTTCAATGTGAAACTTTCTTTATGAATAAATATAAAGAGAACATAACTTTCTAACTACGGGGAAAATCATGTGTGTATACGCAATTAAGTGTGGCTACCTGTACGAATGATAAATATACTTTTAAAAAAAGACAAAAGAAAAAAGGTAACTACATATCACGTAAAAACTGGAACTTCCAATAATTACAAAGCAAATATAAGTTGATAACACAGATAATAAGAAGAACACAATAAATTATACATTCACTGCATTAAAGGCTCTGTACGTGTCTCAAACAATACGCATATTTTGGGGATATTAAATATATATTTAGCTATTACTGCGGTCCATTAATTTTCATCGAGCTAGCAAAAAAATCACGTTCCGCTTTCTTTGATACGTGTAAGACGTACCAAAAGCAAATATATATATGTATAATTGGGGAAAAAATGAACAGCTGATGAACTACATTTCCTAGATACCTTTCTCAGCAGAACGGTAGTGGAGAGCAGTGTAGTCCTTTCTAGAGACATTAGCGTAACAGCGAGCGAGCAGTTGGACTACACTTCCCACACTGCACCGCTCCAGCCTACAGTACATTCTGCTGCTTATCCGGGGATGTCACACCACTGCTATTTTCTCCCCTCTAGTCCCTCTCACTCTCTCAGCCTACAGCTCCAGCGGACTGACAACGGTGGGGGGATTTGGTTAGAAGAAAAGAAACGGACAATACAGAAGCCACAAAAATGGCAGAGCTTGGAGCGGGAAGCCTGCCGTTAGGAGGGGATCCTGCTTTTAACTACCAGGAACATGAGTTGAACGAGCGGCTGAAACGGCTGTACCCGGCTGTAAACGAGGAGGAGACCCCTTTACCCCGATCCTGGAGCCCCAAGGATAAATACAGCTACATCGGGCTGTCACAGAACAACCTGCGGGTGCATTACAAAGGTAAGAAGAAGTCGTCACAAACAACAGCAGCAGGAGAGGGGTCTCACCTCATATCTGTCACTGTGTTGTTGGGGGGGGGGGGGGGGGGGGTCTCACACATACACACACATACACACATACACACACATACACAAACACACACTCACAGTATGCGATTATGTTGACTGTGTGTGTGTGTGTGTGTGTGTGTGTGTGTGTGTGCAGTCCTGGTAAATCTAGTCTGAGCTGCCTCTCCTGTCCTGTAACCTTGCTTTGTTTCATGCCCAAATGGGTGTCAGTGAACTCGCTAACCTCCTGTCAGTTGCTCTCATTACCGTCACACTAAAAAAAAATCACCTTTAACGAACACGACCCTCCTTATTTGTTTATTTACCGTTTATGACGTTATTTGTTTGCAGTAAACTGACACTGCATGTGACGTGCTCCACAGTTTGTACTGGAAGGGGGGCATTGGCAGCAATAACGACGCATAGACTGGGGGAGGGGGGGGGGGTCTGCCAATAAGCGAACTAATGGTATTTAATAAACAGAAGCTAGCTAACGGCTAGCTATCTCTAGCAAATACAGTAGTTAGCCTAGTGGCTAACTGGCTAACGTTAGCGAGCCTAGCTTTTCCTTGTGACTAATATTGTACTGAAAACAACAGGATAAGCTGCCTACAAGATGGATACCAGCCAAACTTGTTGTTAACCTTCAACAATGTAGCACTGTAACGGGTGTAACGCTCCCAATTGTTTGGGTTTTTTTTTTTATTACAGCAAGCACCAAAATAGAATAAAAATGGCTTTGTTTTGTTTTCTCGCGTGATTTCTGTGACACAGTTTTAACTCGTCTTAACTATCACACAATGTGTAAAATCATTGCGTTTTTCCCAGCCTGGAAGCAACCGGTCCAACTCCTAACTCAGATGTGTTATGTGCCCTGAGCACAACAACAGTCTCATGTCCAGCCTCCAACAGGCAGCCAGCTCGTTCTCAACAGCTGCTGTGAAGGAGGAGGCCTCTGCGCATTACATTAGGCCAAATGTTGCGATCTTGTTATAAATCTGTAGTATCGGCACACTCTGGCATTTTCACAATAACAGCAACTTTGCTCATCAGATGCTGGAGTCAACTATCTATCCGGATGGCTAAAATAAGTCTGTACGAGCAGCCAGGCCTGTTGGTTGGATTATTTTATATATCCAGCTCCTAAATCAAAACAAGTGACGTCTCTGTTAAGTCCTTGTTCTCAGTTTTAGCCTGCTGTGTTGTTTTTCATCAGTCAGGGCAGCTCACCAGTAGCAGGCAAGCTAGCCCTGCTCTTATAATACATCCATGCTTCTGTGGAAAGTAAAAATCTTAAGAGATGCACTGAAAGGCCATTCTTGGCCCTGCTGGCTGTTTACACCAGTGAAACATGTAGAGGATGAGAGGATGCAGGCAGGAGGCTGGGTAACCCATTTTGAAAGGCTTATTTGGCACATACCTAGTAGGTGATCCTGCTGTTTGTGAATAGCAGCTCAGGCCTAATATTTGTTTAAATGTGGACTCACAGGCAGACAGCCTGATATAACCCACAGATTCTTTGATGCATAATTGACCAGCTCCATGTTTATGGGAACCGTGTTAACACTCAATATATCCTACATTTTATTTAATAAGTCATATAAATGCAAATTATGTGTCCTTTTTTTAATGCCGTTTTTGCTCCATAGAGTACTTATAATGACTTTATTTTCTTTACATTCCATTTAATCACAGCTATTGATATTCTAGCATGTCTATAATTAGCTATGTGCTTGTCATAGCTGTGACATTAGCACCAAATGATGAAATGGGCCCATGTATGCCTTCATATAAGACATGTCTTTTTATGTTAGGGTTATATAGGGCGTCAAGTCTTCATGTCTATGAAAAGTGCCTAGATCAAGTGACACTGCACAATTGTTCAGGGATGACACATAAATAGGCCAATTCTGGAGTGTGTAGGATAATTTCTCTCCTCCTGGTTGTTCTAGCTCTCTCTCTGTTCCCTCACCCTTGTGGTTTGGATGCTATTTTGACCAGTGTGCCAATTTTCTCTGTTCAAGGCCACCGTGTCTACCCGGTCCTTTTGTGCACAGACACAGATTAATCTAAACAGTCTTAACAGATAGCTACATAAATAAACACTGCAGCACGGATAAACAAACGTATTGACCCCGAGCTACAGGTATTACACTGATTGAAAGATGTCATTGTGTACATAAATCACATTACTCTGGTCCATGAATGATTTCTCTGCTTTATTCTAATGGAGACATAATTACATCTTTCTTTTGACAGGCTTTATAGATTGACAGACATACAGTTGCTTGACAGATAGGGCAAACACATATACACACAGACAATTCTGTAATGTATTGTAGTATACCTTCTAGTGTGTGTGCTCTTGTGAAGTATGAAATGATATATTGCTGATAAAAATGGATCCAATGAATCTCTTGATTGTTCTCTAAGGATGACTGACACGATGATTAAGGACTAGGAAAAATAAATAACTCATTTAAAAAACATGAATACAAATAGGTTTTCTGTGGGCGTGTGTTAGAGAAACATACTGTAAACCTGCTGTTAAATAAATCAGGTATTTTTAATATTAACCATACATTTATCCTCTGTCAACTAATTCAGCTAGTAAAAATGTATCTGTAAAGCATTTTTCAAACAATAGCTACTAAGTGCTTCACATAGCATTTAAGCCCAAAACATATCAGATATCTATCTGATCAATCTATAAATAACTAAAACATGATCAAATAGTGAAGGTGAATAACTAATGAAGAGTTGAAGCAGCAACCCGCTTTCCCACTTTGTTCTACTTTATTAAGTGGTTTCCATTTTTGTTTTTCTCTTCAAAATGCATTTCAACAACCTCTTGGGAGGGACATGCATTTTCTCAAGTGTAGTCGACTGGTTCTTTTCAATATTAAAGAGCATCGACTCATTGAGCTCTGAGCTCCTCACCCTACCACTAAACACTGTGAAGGAGACTCGTTGTGGCCACTTCTTGACCATCTCCTCGACCTATTTACCTATAGTCGCTATCTAAAGCTCAAGGCCAGATGAGTGTTAAATGATTAGGGTTAATCAAGAGCTGTGCTTTCAGGGTGTGCTCAAGTCTATTGTTCCCCTGAGCTCTATGGAGCCTCTTAAGTGCCAGATATACTCCAAAATGGACATGGATGCATTTTTTAATATACCTCTTTTATATTAAGGTCTACATGTTTTTCAGTGCATGCAGTTTGTGCACACGGTCTGTATACAGATGGTCTACTAAGACCCTTGTGGCAGATGACGAAAAATTGTCACGCAGACAATAGAAAGCATAATGTGCGTTGTGGCTTCCTTTAGCTCATTGTTCTGTTTTTTGGCCCACAAACTGTGCTCTGGTTAACTTTTTTCCTGGTTATGACAGGCAACATTTTTCAGTGAAAAAGCTCTGATTAACCAGCTGTATGGTACCTGCACACCACCAAATGGCAGACAGACACATTTAACAACCAGTCAGTGAATATAGTATTTAGCAGCGTGAGAGCTAGATATATCCCTTGGTTGGTAGAGACCAAAACGAAGCTAAAAGGAGAGTGAACATTAGACTCTGTGTCTGCTGGATGTATAAATAAGAAATGACTTGTAGCATGTTTGCAGTGACACCTTTTACATGAAGATGATATATCAGTGTTGTATTTCGAGTTCGTTCTTTTGCCCCAATATCACCAAAATTAACAGTTCATGCAGCTTTCAGCTTCTACACTTGTGACAGCAGTTCATTCCACTGAAGATAAATCACCCTTTTCTGACATGAACCATGAAGGTACTGACCCTCATCCTAACCGCTCCACACCCACCCAACCTCCCCAAGTGATGCAAGTCACAGCCTGACAAAGCTAACAGAACTACATAATTTGCAAAAATCTGACATGCAATCCGGAGGTGACCTAAGCAGACTGGACATCCTCCAGTGCTTGGCTGTGCCTAAAAATCCTGTCCTTGAAAATCACAAACAGAATAGATGACAAAGCACAACCTCGGTGGAGTCCATCTATTGAGAAAGTGATTGTCAAAGTGCCAAGGATGAAGACAAAGCTTTTGGTCCAGTTATACAAGGACCTAATTGTTCATGGTAACAGCTCCAGCAGCCCATAATCTCACCGCAGCCCCTTCATGACACCTTGGACTGTTAAGTCCATTAAACACACTGCTACTTTGATACAGAGAGTCAAAAACCTCACTTAACCCCTCTTGAAAGAGACCGGAATACAGCTGGGACAACTATATTTAGCTAATGTTAGCCGATACCTACTGTTGTCAAGTAGTGCATTGTGATTGACACAAGCTCCTGATTTGTCATCTGCACCTCGTGTCCTTGATTCTAAATTATTAATCTATTTATGTGACAGGGGTGAAACATGTTCAAAAACAAATCTATTGAATTCCTTTTGAGTCAGAAATAGACATTTTTTAGCTCTATGGATAACAATGCTGTCTCATAGGTTGGTCGGTTAATTGGTCGGTTGATATTCGAAGGGTTGCCACAAACCTTTCTCCAGAGTTTCATAGTCTCCAGAGGATCAATCACCATGACTTTGACCTCTAAGGCCACCAGCAGGTTCCCATTTTTGGCTTTTGGTGAAATATCCTATCAATAATTGGGTGGATTGCCATAAATATACTATACACCATCATATCCGCCTCAAGATTAATTGTAAGATGGTGAACATGGTAAATATACCTGCTAAATCATGGTATGTTAGCACATACTCACGGAGCTGTGAGTATACCTGCAGGTATGTAATACCTGCTAAACCATGGCATCTTAGCATTGTAATTGTGAGCATTTTAGCATACTGACATTAGCATACTGACATTAGCAAGTACGTTCACAGAGCCGTTAGCATTGCAGTGGAATTAACCCTGTAAGACTAGCAGAGTTTTTAGATAGAAGTGAAGACTTGAGATAGTTAATAATCCATAATAAGAATTTTAAAGCTGTAAGCCATCTGGGGTAACGAATGCAACCAAATTAATGTGGGTGTGAGGGAGATGTCAATCAATTACTATCTTTACACGTCAACACAGTTATAAGGAGAGGTGAAAACACCTGTGTATGGGGCCTATAACAGATATTTCCAGTTTATAACAGCTTGGGCCTAATATGTCTAGTTTTACTATCACTACTCATTTACTTACCAAATGATTGACTTTCTTCATCGGCCGTTAGTTACTCTGTGACTTCTCTATTTTGGATCGAATAAATGGTGTACAATTTGTTTGTGTTCATAGTGACTGCCCACTATGTAGCCTTAGCCTTTACCTCTATCAAATGAGGCCATTACATCTGTTAGGGGCTACGATGTTATGGTGTTGCAGTGTAACATAACCTATAGTTATATAGATAGTCATAGTGAAGTGAGTCTTTGTCAGGACTATAGAGAGTTTTATTTTCTTGATATTAAGTATTTATTTGTCGTTTAAACTCAGCACTTTGCATTTTTGTGCAATAGACATATAATCAGCCCTACAGTCTGTTTTTTCATCCTGTCACAATCCAGGGTGGCAATCAGAACTACTGTTTGTTATCTTTTGTGCACTTTGGTTAGAGTTCGACAGGTTGTAAGATGCAAGGACGAAGGTCTGCATGTGAGGAAAAAGGTCAGGTGAAAAAAAGAAAATCAATAAAAACATTGATTTGAACAGTGACGCCTTGGTTACTCACTAATCTCCTCCGCCTGCTTTCGAGGTGTTTGTACTTGTTCCTTTGTGGTGTTCTTTTGAAGCACTCTGTAACCATTGTGCCATTGTTCATGTAGCCTTCATAATTGTGTCCTCTATTTCATCCAACTCTCTCTCTCTTCTTCATCAGTGTATTCTTCTACTGCTGTGACTAAACTGATAGATTTTGCACTCTCCTCTATTTTATGGTTAAGCATAAAACCTGGGGTGGGATAGCTGATTTTGTAGTCAGCAACTGAGGCCTCACAGTGCCCATATGAAGAAGACATTAACCTTTGATCCTTGACCTCTGGTGGAGAGGTTTGATGTCAAGTAACAGCTGAAATGTGTGACACCACAATGCCAATGCGGCAGCAGTTTTGTCTCAATATTTCACTTCAGTGATATATTTATTTAACTATTTACACTGGACACTGCACTTCCTTTGTTCCTCAGCAATACACCTACCAAGTGTGGAGTCGATCAGCTGTACATTTGTCAAGAAAATGGATTCCCGGAGCATACTGACTGATTTCTTAATGTTTGTAAGTTGCATAGATTCAGAAAATGTTGTAAACTCAATTATGAACAGTTCAGCCGATCATAGTGTCATTAACATGTAGGACTTATCTTAATGTTACGAATCCTTGTTGGTAGTTTATTTTGAAAGTCTGTCGTTGCCTCGCATCATTTTATTTTGTTAAATTGTGGAAGTAGGCTCAGTCCTCGTGTATTTGTGGAAGCAGTCGGAGTTGTAATGGAAGCAGGTATACAGAGTTCAGATATACTAATGAGTTTTTTTAGGAAGTTAAACCTCTGCAGTGACATACCTCTGCTGACCGACCTGGATAACTTACGGTTAGCCCTCTGCTAACGCGAATGTGGATAAAATACTCTAATTGTGCGACTCCTCCAAACTTTTTGAATAATATCAGACCAAATGGGTCCAATTCTGATACTTAAACAAGTAATTTTACGGATTCTACAAGTCTATTTATAATAACTCTCACTGCCAGAAGTGGCAGACTGAAGTCCAGCTTTAATGTCTGAATATGAACTAAGAGCATTTATAACATGTAAAACATTATGAAGTTGCTGTTTCCATATAGATACAGAAACAACACCTTATTGGCTGCTGAATGTTGTAGCTATGCGTCTTTTCCGCTGCCATGTTGGTGAGGTCAAGATCTGCTAAATGTTTATATCTTTAACATTTCTCATCCAAACAACTTCACACTCAACACTACACTTCTCTGGGTTCCCAACAGTACACCCGCAAAGTGTGCAGTACATCAGATGAATGGTTGTCCATAAAACACACACACGCACACACACACACACACACACACACACACACACACACACACACACACACACACACACACACACACACACACACACACACACAGAGACTCCTTCCTTTACAGTTACACTTTATGTGGTGATGTTAAATGTAGTAGTCATCTCTTCCTACCCATCTATGCAGTTGTAAAGAGACCTGTTGGCCTGCTGAGGACTCGTTTTCACAGAGAGGAGCTAAAAATAGGCGGCATGACTGTTGCTGCAACCATCGGACCAGACAGTCACACACAACACACACGTGCACAGGCATGCTGCTGGTGACATGAATAAGCATGTAACAGCACACCACAGCAGCACAGTCGATTTGTGAAGTGGCAGAACAGGCTGAATTGAATTTTATCCTATAAGTCACACTTACCTGTCTAGTTACTCTACACATTTCTTTGGTTGTTCTGAAGACTACCGTAGAATATTCACAGTATTACATTAACCATATTAGGAACTAATAGAGTGACATTTATACCTAATGATGATGAGTTCACGAACCAGGAAATGTTACATCAGATTTTAAAAAATGGAGATATGAATGTGGGTCAGTGATAAATAAGGGTTAGCAAGATGAAAAATTCCAAAAAATCTTTAAAAATTGTGTTAAAAGCAGCATCAGGTTGGTTAAAATGTACGTTATTGCCAAAAGTAAGACTTAATGCTCCTGAAAATGTCAAATGGTGTAACCACAAAAGAATTATAAATATTAAATATTTTATTTACCTACAGTGTTTTTAAGTGTACTTACACAAATAATTACTTCATTTTAAAACATCAAATGATTTTTTTTTTTTTTTGAGTATTTCTACATATGAATTTTAAAGCATTTTGTCAATATTGAGCAGGACATATCCTAAAAACAACCTTTTTTTTTCTAAAAAAGTTTTGACAATTTATGTAAAATTTGTTACAAAACATAGTGTTGCATTGCAAAAGTGGATTATATTTATTCCAAATGTTTGTTCACATTTTATTTCTGTACATAATCAGATTTTTATGAAAAAATACTGCTTACACCAATTGACACTGGGTTGCATCACTTCATTGACTCAGTTCAGTTTGAGTCATTTTGTACCATTAAGTCATCACTGTGTGACAGGGCCAGCTAGTGATCATTACTCTATGTCTTGTCTTGTATCTGTTTCCATTCCATTCATTAAATAAATCTTGAGTTGAAATACTGGGGTGAAAAAAACATTTTTACACTTGGCTGCAGTGGGCAAAGTTGGTGTGTTGATGGGGGGGGGGAAATTTGTCAAAGCGGAATGGAAACTTGGCATATAAATCGTCACATACATGAAGCATGTGACTTAAATGTTTACTGATACTTCAAAAACATCAAATCATCAGAGTAAAAGTTCCTCTAATTAACGCCCAATACACAAATGTCAATAGTTTTATTGACTTTTCTGCATCGTTTTCCATAAAAACTTCCCATATTAGTAATGAATGTGGAACGCCAATTTTCCGCAAATTTGGTTACAGTCTGCGTGACGTTTGGATGGCTACTCTCTCACACACACACACACACACACACACACACACACACACACACACACACACACACACACACACACACACACACACACACACACACACACACACACACACACACAGCAACAGCCTCATCCTATCTGCTGACAACCAGCTGCTTCGTATAAGGTTACAGCCTATCTACATTTCATACATACACACACACACACACACACATACACACACACAAACTCACACACACACACAGAGGACTAACAATGACTTGTATATTACAAGTAATGTATCAAGGTAGGTGAACTCAGTCAATGAATGGTGTGATTACATGAAAAAGATAATGATGTACATGCATACTGTGGAGGCTAGATAGTAGTTATACAACACACTACTGAACATGGTAGTCTCTCTCTCTCTCTCTCTCTCATGACCCAAGGGATTGCATAAGCAGCCATCTGAATACAGAATGACAGACTAGTAATGATTGTTGTGCTTAAATCTAATTGGTTCACACGCAGTACATGAGCCCTCTGACCTAATTGTTTACATTTTTACCACATACTGAATATACAGGTTTTATATCATATTATTATTATTATTATTATTTTATATTATCAGTTATCTTAAACCAACATTTTTCTCCACATATCTGATTGGTCAAAATCAATTCCATATATAAATAAACTCAAAACCTACCTGTACAGCCTGGCTTTCCACTAAGAATTGTTTATAGTGTTTTTGGTCTATTTTTATTGTATTTGTTTTGATGTTTAAAATGTTGTTCTACATCATTTTATGTTATTTTATTGTTATCATTCTATAAGTTTTATCACATCAATTTTATTCATGTTTCTTTTGTCTTTTTAATCTCTTTTTTAATCTAGTTTTAGTTTAGCTTTTATTAAACTTTCTATTTTGTTTTTCTATTTGTTTTTATTTTTTTCATTTATTTAAATTTTCTAAATATTTTAAGCATCCATATTTTCTGTCGCGTGCATTGGTCTCCATTTTTTGTTATTTTCTTTTATTCTCTTTGTTTTTATTCCTTTTCTTTATGTTGCCTTGTTCTGCCACATTAATGTAACATTGTCACAGGACTTGACGAGTGCCTTTCCTGTTACCTACTGTGTGCTTTGGCTTGTACAGAGAGCAGTCAGCCTCTGGTCAGCTGGCAGGCTGTGTTTTGAAAGCCCTACCTCTACTGCTGGATCAGATTAAACCTAGACATTTTTTGATGCCGTAATCAGATCAGAGAATCTGCGGAAAGCCAAAGTGGACACCAGATTTGCCTGACGTAATTTCTTCTTAGGTTGTATTCGGGTCACAAGGCAAATTCATTAAAATGCCCATTTAGTAAAATAAAGAAGAATGTAGCGTCTTCCATCTTACAAATGACACTGCTACAACTTACAAACCCAGTTGGTGCTGTTATAATCACCAGTGCACACATTTTACATTTTTACATGTTGCATTCATGTGCAGAAAATCAGCAATCAAATCCAGGCCAGTGAATACTCTGAATCTCCATATTGCTGGTTAAATAATGATGGAAGTGGCACTCGACTTTCAGCCCGACTCTTTCCAGCCACCACAAGCCTTCACAATGCATTTCCCAGCTGTTCGAAACAGACTTAATGACTCGCTGTACTGCAGAAGACCTCATTCCTTTTGTGAAATCATTTACTCATGTCCGCCTCGTGTCTCCCCTCTCTTTTTAGGCCACGGCAAGAACCACAAGGACGCAGCATCAGTACGAGCCACACACCCAATTCCCGCCGCCTGTGGGATCTACTACTTTGAAGTCAAGATTGTCAGCAAAGGGCGAGATGGGTAAGCAGACACTTATACTGCCAGTTTTAGTCCGTGTGTCTCACGGTCCTGTGATGGCTTTTTCTAGCACGGGGTCAGTAGGTCAGTGTTTCACTCCTTACAAACACCGCACTGCACCCGAGCAAAATAACAGCATTATTACCTCAGTCTTTCCTGTTGGCTTATTTTTGTTTATTTGGTAGTGGTTTTAGCTGTAGTGTACACTCCAGATATTACACACATTTTTCTTCAAAATGTAGGATAAGAAAGATCTATGCTCCTCATGGATGCCTGGACATGGGAACAAAACACATTTTCTGCATTTTTACACCACCTAACCTCCTGGATTAAGTCAAGAAAGCCACCTGCACCCGTCTATATTAGTCAGATTGAGGGTTCTATGAAAACCAAGAATGTGTCAAGAACAGTATATAATTGGGTGGATAAAGACAGGAAATGATTATTAGCTTAATGGCCTTTTCATATTTGAAGTTGTAGTTTTAAAAACATTATGTAGCCTAAAATGGTAGGTAAAAGTCAAACAAGGACAAACAATTTATATAAATGAAATAGCCTTCCAACTATTCACAATATGATTTGGATGATTAAACCTGGTTAAACAATATTAAAGCTGAGGGTTGCTATTCACAATACTCACAAGGCCATCTTTAAAGTCTAGCAATTGCAACAAAGTACAAATTACTTTGGATGAAAGAAATGGCCTTCCAACTCACTGAAAAGCCTATTATTGGCAATCACAATAAAGAGATACAGAGCGTCCTTGTAACCATAGTAACTCACTCTCACCCCGGTGTCACACATGGCGTGAGAGGAGAGAGGGAAAGACACTGTGGTTGAGGTTGCTCTGAGCAGCGTGCGTGGGAATACATCACCATATAGATTTGTGTGTATTTTTCTCTTTGCCCCCTGAGGGTCTGAATAACTCACTGCTGCTCTGTCTTGTTCATCCGTGCACTGTCACTGTCCTTTTTCAGTGTCACAATGTTATCAGTTATGAATTTGTTTTCCACTGCGTGACAAAATGAACGTGTGGCATGTGAGGCTGTGAAAAGTGTCGACTTGGCAGCTCTGATTATAAGTTAAATGTGCAGAGCCTCTGTTCTGGTGTCACACAACAGTGACTACAAGCTTATTGTTATTGTTAGATATGAAGAGAAATATCTAACAAAATCTCAACCTTTTTGTGGATTTTTCCAACATAAATCTAGTGCTTCCCAGGAGTCATTTACTCATTAACATGTATGTGTTTATATGGTCATTTTAGCATTCATGCATCTTTAGCTACAAACAATAAGTCAATATTAACTTGCAATAATTTGACACAAATTTAATTACTCTCAGTATTAAAACTAAACATTCAGCCTCAGTTGTACTTTGAGATTAATACCATTTAAATTTTGCCTTACATGCTAAACATTAGCATGCTAACATTTAGGGTGTCAGTTTAGCATGGTTGTGTAAAACAAAAATAAGGCACTGACATCAAGAGATATTTGATACATTGCAGATTAAAATACAAATAATGAACTACCATACATGCTAATATGCTAATGTAAAACTAACATTTCAAATGTTAGCATTTATCACGCTCATGGTATGCATGTTATGGCACATTAAGTCGGCGTGTAAACATGATGAGAATGTTAACATGCTACCGGTGGATCTAAAAGTGGGGCCCTTGAGGGGGCTCCAGGCGGTTCCCAGCAAAAAGGGGAATGATTTATATGACAGAATGTATGACTATTTTGGTCATGGGTTTCATACACTTTCTGTTATAAAACATCTAAAAGCAAGAATCTTATAATAACATGGGGAACCCTGGGACAGAATTTGACCAAATTGGTGGTCTATGGTCTGCATTATGTCAGTTTAGGGGTCCTTGGAGTTGGAGACCCACTGTGCTAGAAAACTAATAATTTAAATGTAACATACTGAATTTTGAGTATGTTACCATGGTAAATACATGCGTGAGATCTGATTTCTACGCACTTAAAGTATATGATTGTTGATAGGTCTATAATACATTATTATTATAGAAGTTAATCTAGAGATCCTGGTTTATTATGGGATTGAAATTGTCTCCACCAATACAAATAAATTAAACATGTCTTCAGGCTGTTAAGGCCCACCTATAGTTTTATTGTTGTATTTTCCTCCATAATGTGTCAAACATGACAAATGTGAGTGGCCTGTCTTTGCTAACCTTCTCGTGGTTGTTTCGGTGGGGTCAGACATCCCAGGGCGCTATGATAGCTTGCAAATCTGTGAACTTGCTTCAGCAGCATTTCCCTCACCTTGAGTCTGCATGAAAACAGCAATCTTTAAATCACCGGTCCAAGATCATTGCCAAATACGACAGCGCCTTCCCAATACGTCACACCCGACCTTCATTAGCGTGGTCTCCCTCGTCTTGTTGTCCTGGTTCAGTACCGTGACAGAGTTGCATCAGCAGCGGTAGACATTTAAACTGTTGTATATGTGCAGCTTCAATGAAGACAGGGATGTAACAACCCCAAAAAAACGGCAGCTTTAGCAACAAGCCCCGGCTCGTCAGGTGCGAGGGGCAAAACCTGACTGTCGAGGTTCAACGGAGCTGAAAAATCAAATTTGTCTGAGTGTGACGTTTAACCCAGCTATTTCCAGAAACAGGAATATGACAAGTAAACCGTAAAAATAGACCAAGTGTTCATAAATGGCAAAAGAACTGTCTGTATGTGTATCCTTAGAAAAAAAATGTGTTATTCTTTTGAGGGAAAACAAGAGCTATTTATAAGGATAAGGGGTCCTTTTTATTAATCTTGAACATACAGACTTGGAGAGCATGCTGGGTCAGCAGAATGAAGTTGGAGATTATTGATGGAAGCTTAACATGTCTCTCTTTAAGTTGAATGTATGGTGGGATGAAATTGGACATTGGTGGTTTCTTGCTGTAGGAGAAATATTTGTATTTCTTCTTTAATGATTAATGTATTTTTGATTTATTTTTATCTGCCTTCCATATATTTGTATATTGATATAGTTATGGGCCATATATGTTTCTAATAATAAAAGTGTATGCAGTAAATGTATATAAAAGAACATCTAACAGAGATGAATGGTAAAATAGCCTTTTTAACTAACTGAGTGTTTCTTAAAGTAAAATGTACTATCAAACCTACTCTAGTTTAACAGTACACCTTTCATCATGTTGTTGCTTATACTGATATGTTATCCAGAGGAATGTGGATTAACACTCAGAACTACGACTAGATTGGATTAATCAACCAATCCAGGCATTGTTTGATCCCAAATGGCTGTCTGAAGGGATGACATCATGCTGGTCTGGGTATTTCTAAGTTCATTTTCCCATCAATAGTACTTCACTTCAAATGTTGCCCTACAGTAAGCCATATGATAGTAGCGGTAGGCTAATGGCGACATCAAAACTTTCACGTAATCTTTCACAAATCTACTGTGCAATATGTTTAATTTCCCGCTTCTCTTTTCTCTCCTTTTTTAACAATTGTATACATTTATTTTTACTCTAATTGGAACTAGCGCTCAAAGAAGCCAAGTCACTGCCTTCAATATTGCCACCTGTGTTGCTGTGCATGTGATAATAAAAGCTATTGAATGTTAAATTAAAACAGGTGGTGGTATAACAGAAATGGTCTGTTGATAACATTTTCTTCTTTCAACTTTCAATCAGCCACAAATGAAACAGGCCAGTGTTGATCATGTGTGGATATCCAATAAAGTAGCGATCTCTACACTACTAGTAATATGTTCTGCAACACCGAACATGAACTCTTTTTTAGCTAAATGAGTATTACAAGAAGCTGTAACTCTGTTAGCTCTCATTTACCAATGGTAGAAAATGACATCTGCCGTCAGATACCATCCAAAACAGTGTTATAAATCAATTTCATTTTAAATGAATTAAAGGAAGGAAACCAAACATAAAGGCCTCAGTTTCCCCCATATGAAAAAATAATGAAAAACATGGCCCATGGTTGAACCTACCGTAACTGCCCTCAGCTAAGTATTTTCTGGGATTGATGGGGTTGTCGATCAGAACCAGTGACTGCATTTTGCCAGGTGCTTAAACATCCGGTTTTCAAAACTCACTTTTTAACCTTTACCCAACACTGGAACTGAAACTCTCCCCCATCCTCCCCATTTCAAATCCGAGGTTACATAATACACTGTTAACACTCCCCAGTTTCAGTTGAGCAGCTCAATGCAAAGCTGTGGTGTAAAAAGGTATCTGCAGTGCTGGTAACTAACTACCTTAGATACAAACAGGAAATCCTTCTAATTCAACTGAGACTGCCCGACATTTTGAACCACAGAGAGACACCACGACTTTATTGTAGGACAGAACAACATAGGGAATTCATATTTAAGGTTTGACTTTGCCACAGAATCAAAATGAAATGAAATTCCCTTCATTCTTCAGAAACAGAAAGACACCACATATCAGCAAACACTGCATGAGTAATGCCATGATATTCCACTGCAATAACATACATACTACTGAAACTGGGCTTTAGAAGAAAATATGAAATTGACCTCTGAACAAGAAAACTAGAACCAGACTTGCATACTGGTTCCAATATTATTGGCTGATACTGGCCTATCACAGATATATCGGTATCGGCATTTATGTTGTCCGATATTCACCAATATTTTTATATAGGCAGCATTTTATGTATAGTACTGTGCAAAAGTCTTAGGCCACCATTAGATAGTTGTTTTAGTAATGCTATAAAGATGATATATAATTATTTATCAGTCTCTTTAATAGAATACATCCAGAAAATACAGGAAATGTGAATGCAGTATTAAAAAACAGGAAAAACAGCTTGTATAAGCTAAAGTAGCAAGTATTTAGTGTGACCTCCTCTTACACTTGAGTAATAGCAGGAACCTTGTTCTCTTAAACCTAAATGGAATGGAACCCTAATTATTGTCATTGCTAACACCTGTATTTGTCCTGCTATTTCATGTCAAAATGAGGTTTGAGCATTACATACGCATGTTGTTAACTCATTGGAAGCTTGCTAATATGTATAAGACCAACTTTCAGTCACATCATTCCATTCAAAATGCCAAAGATCACATAATTTGTCATTATTTAGCATCAGCAAGGCCACTCTCAAAGGAAAATCAGCAAGCAAACTGGATACTCAAGACGTGGTATTCAAGCTGTTATAAAGAAATTTGAAGAATAGGGAGAGGTCAAGGTCATGGTTTTATTTTTCAGCACGATAACGATCCCAAGGACACTGCTAATGCACTGAAATCATATTAGGAGAGAAAAACAGCTGATAAAACACTGAAAGTCATGGACTGGCCTCCACAGAGTCCAGACCTGAATATTATAGAGACAATATGGTCTCACCTGGACAGAGAAAGAAATATAACTCTGGGAAGTACTGTAAAAAGCCTGGTATGATACACCAAAATACCCCTTCAGAAAACTTCAGGACAGTCTCCCCAAAAGAGTTCAAGATGTGCTTAATGCCAGAGGAGGTACTGATTTTTTTTACTCCCTTATGTTGGTATCGGCCCCAAAAATCCAGTATTGTTCAGGCCCTAAAAAACACAAAAGTCTCAATACAGCCTCAGTCTGTAAAATCTTGAAGAAAAATCTTGTTTCAGCCCACCAAAATGTAATGAGGACTGTGTTTAATATATCACCCATGCAAACTGCCATTTCAGGTATTCTTACTTGACTAATAGAGACCCTGCCAAGGACACAGATCAACATGTACAGTAAATAACATGTGAGGAAACGCAGTAGATACGTTTTCTAAGGAAAATGATTTTCATGTAGGTGTGTGAGAAGCAAAATTGTAATTTCTGGTGTAACAACACGGTGCACATCAGCCATTGCATCACATACACAGAGGAGGTTTTAAGATTGCCTTTTTCTGCATAGATTATACATGTAGAGCTGACCAATGTCTCTGTATGGTTTATTATGTTTGACTCTAATGGTAACCTGCAATGATACATGAGGAGTTGTGTTGTTTTTATTGTTGTTTTCACGCCCTCAATAGAAAGTCTCTGGGTTTTTCCATAGCCCAAGTGATGGTTTTATCCATTTTGTTCAAGCTGGTTAACTCCTATTGGAAAAACACAGCTAGACAACATAATGAAATATGTGTCAAAGGCGCTGAGATTATATTGTTTTTTTTCTGTTACTGTGCATCATGATTGTTAGTCCCACTCCCAGTGCAACTTACTGGACAACTCGATCAAAACATCTTCCAGTCCATAGCCTCAGGTGATGTGACATCAGCGTCTTTCCCTCCTCTTACATTCCCGATGTCATTGAGGAAAAAAAGAAGGAAACTGGTGAATAAGGCCACTCATTGGGCTCAGACCCAAAATTTGAGTGAGTTGAGTAATGACATCAGCATGACATTGCCAAAGCGGGCTGAGACTTTTTCAAACAAGCGTTCAACTGACAACATTGAGCAAATAGATTTTTCACTTTGCTCTCAGAAGCTTGCTTACACAAAAAGGAAGAAGGTCAACAACTTAGCCTCATTCGACAAACTTCCGATGTCAACGCTGACCTCTAACTTTTTAACTCTCGCTCTCACTTTTCATGCTATGACTCTGCATTGGAAGCAGTTCGCTCCGCAGTAGTCCACATATTTGAAGTATTAAAGGAGATTAGCGATAGTATACCTTTCCCTACAGCCATCAAAATATCATCAGAATATTTGAGAAAACGCCTAAAGAACTAAAAGGTTTCGGGAGTCAGAAGAACTGAAGTGAATACAGATGTGTTTAAATGTGTATGTATGATAAGTAAAGATGTTCTGATGTTTCTTCTCTTGTCATGCAGGTACATGGGTATCGGCTTGTCTGCGCAAGGAGTCAACATGAACAGACTTCCTGGTGAGTAACACGTATCTACGTATAGATAGAAGGATACACATTTTGATCGGATATCTCAACACTGAAATTAACTTAAGGATGTTCCAGTGGGTGGGTGGATGTCAAAATGTATTGATACACGGGCTGTAGAATAACAGAACTGAGTCTGTGGTTGAAGCAATCAGTGAGATGGGGTGAAATGAAAGGATTCCCCAAGGTTACTCAATGTGTGTGTGTGTGTGTGTGTGTGTGTGTGTGTGTGTGTGTGTGTGTGTGTGTGTGTGTGTGTGTGTGTGTGTGTGTGTGTGTGTGTGTGTGTGTGTGTGTGTGTGTGTGTGTGTGTGTGTGTGTGTGTGTGTGTGTGTGTGTGTGTGTGTGTGTGTTTTGTGAGTGCCGCGTCACGCCAGCGTCCAGCAATAACATTGGCTTGCTAGGTCGGTGCCAGAATTTCAACCTCTTAACAGTCGGATTGGCAAGTTGAGAAGAAAAAAACAAATCCTGCTGCGCTCCGTCTTTTGTTCAAGTTTGATTACACATAGAACGGCCCGTGCAGTACAATTAAGCATCTCTGGAAGGGCTGGCCAAAACCATGACCCTGAACTTTTCTAATTACTTATTGGCCCCGCAGTTGTAACCCTACAAACCCATTGGCTCAGATTACAATCAAACATTCACAATGCTGTATATGCGGTGGGTTAATTTTAGCCTTTACATCATCGAATTGTTTTGTTAGTCACTGGAAAAGGCTTGTTGAAACGTCAGGTTGTAGATATAATTGAGGTGGATTTGTGGGAAAGATGGTGGAGGCAAGATAGAAAAGTAGATGAAAGGAATAAAATAAAAGTGACAAGATTTTGTGGATAAATGAAAGTTTGTGACTAGCTGGAGGAGTGCCAACATTTATGAGATTTGGGGATGAAGGCAGGAGATGAGGATGTGCGGCGTTGCTATAGTAATTGGAAGTAGATTGCAGATCCAGTCTGAACAGTCTGTCAGCTGCAGAGAGAACATGTTGAGACATGTCCCCGAGCAGTCATATGCATCAGTGACAGATGACGTTCATTGGGCCTGTGGTCTGACGTAGGACCAACATTACGTCTCAGTTTGTGAAGCCAAATTGCTGAAAGTGTATTTTCTGTAGGAAATATTTTTAGCTTGAACATTTTGTAAGGCATTTTGTTTTACACATACAGTTTCACAAAGTATGTTAAAAATACATTAGTTTAAACTTGCACTTAGATATTTTTATTATTTATTTGAATTATAATTACAGAAGGTTCAGTACTGTATACCTGCACCTGACCATATATAAGCAAAACTCAATGGATTATTGGCAACTAAATGAAGGTGAAAGTAAGCCCAACACAAAGCAATTTCTATTTAAAAACCACAATTTAGTTTTTCATTTCCATAGAGCTGGGTGACTTGTGAGAGATAATTTAAAAAAAGAATGGTCAAAATTGATAAAGTAGAGGCCCTGATATCCAGATATTTTTGTCCCGCATATGCGTCCAGCTCTAAAACCGCTGGATCCTACATTTCCCATAATGCAACTCTTTTGTTAGACTTTTCCTGCCTAGCAAAAGAGACACTCAGTTTGTTAGGCAGGCTTTCTGTTGTAAATGTATAGTCTCCAAGCCCAGCTAATCATGATGACATCACTGTGACATCATCTGGGTTATTTTCTTAGACAGACAGCGCCTTCAGATTGGCCATAGACAATATACAATGGTCTTCACAGGCTTAGAACTACTCCTCGTTATAAGTAAACTCACTTTAATGCTACAAAACAACAAAAAAGTAGAGTTTCCCTTTAAAGTTTTTTGTACATACTTGGGCTTTTTTCATGGCAGCACCAAATTATTACCAAGATAAAGATGAAATAATATCATGGAGAATTACCAGACAGCTTTTATCACTTGTTTCTTTTCTTAATGTCAAATGCCAAACGTATCATTTTATGCGGACTGCCCTTTTCCTGTTCCTTTGTTTTACATGTGTGAATAAAGCTGGATTGACGCAAAGGTGCTACTATATAAGAGGGCAAGACAGTCTATGAGTTATCCAAGCCTTTGTCTGTACTGACACACAAGCATTTATTGTTTGCTCTGTGCTGACTCTGAATCTGTTAGTTATTTGCCAACAAAATAGTAACACAAACTGTTACATGATTGTGTTATTTATTGCTGTGAGTTGGATATGAGTTTGGAAAAAGGGTTCGAAGCACAGAGAAGAAATCCCACCCTCCATGTCCCTATATAATGTCAGCATAGTACACACGCACACACACACACACACACACACACACACACAATGACATCCATGAACGGCTCAGCGATCTCATAGCAATGACATAGGCGGAAGCATCGTGGCCATAAAGCGTCCCGAGGGCCTGACTAAAGCCCCTTGCCTCTCCCAACCAATCAGACCACTCCTCCGCTCAGACCAATCACATTGTTGTGCTTCCAGCTCTGCCTGGGGCAGTTTGACCTGCTTATTGACCAGTCAAGATCAGTCCAGCGACCGAGGTTTGTGGAATGCTGTGGACCCTAGGGCGGCCAGTTCAGCACAGTCTAGATACACACACACACACACACACACATAGACACACACACTCATTCATTCATTCTCCTCTCTTCTTGATTCACATGTGTCAAATGTCACACAAAGGGTGGAACAGCGTGGAACGGTGATGCATGTATGGACGCGTTTTCCACACCTGCTCACACACAAGTTATGAAAATATTTCGGGTTGCTAGGACGCCACTACACATCAGTAGTGGATATAGATCCTTACAGTACTACCCTGACAGATAACTGTTGATTACCTTAACTCTGACTGTGTGTGTGTGTGTGTGTGTGTGTGTGTGTGTGTGTGTGTGTGTGTGTGTGTGTGTGTGTGTGTGTGTGTGTGTGTGTGTGTGTGTGTGTGTGTGTGTGTGTGTGTGTGTGTGTGTGTGTGTGTGTGTCCTGGACTGATTGAGTTTATTTGTTTGCGTCCGTCCCCTTTCCTCCTCTGTGCATCTGTTTCTTTGTGTGCGCACTTTGTATATGTGTGTGTGTGTGTTTCCTGGTGACCTCACGCACCTGTTTGTCTTTATATATCTACAGTATATGTATGTGTGTGTGTGTGTGTCCCTTAATAGTACAATGTTCTCCACTGCTGACCTCTGTGTCTGATCCTGCTGTGGAGGCCTGCCCATTTCATTAGCATGTTGGAGCAGTGAGCCTGGCTTTAGAGGCAATATCCCTGTCAGCAGATTAATCTAATACCTCACCCCACACACACACACACACACACACACACACACACACACACACACACACACACAGAAGTATATACACATATGCAGAAAAGAAAAAAAGGAGAGACAGAACAATTTGCAGCACCCAAGTTAGAGGAAACAGCCCCGGCTCACGCCGCGCAAACACAAACACAGATGCACACGTTTGGCTTAGGTTAATACTCTGTTACATACTCACAGATACACATATACAAGTACGCATCTAATATCTCAGCTCACCCACGACCTACTTTCACTAACCCCCGCTTTGCTTTTTGGCAAAGGCGGACAAGCTGTGATTGAGGAGAGACACCGACAGAGCATCAGCAGCAGCAGCGAGCTGGCGAGCCTGACGCCGTCCACCGGGTTGAGCCCCCCCCCCCCCCCCCCCCCTCCCCCAGTCAGCCCTCTCGGCTCAGGAAGAGGAATTCCTGCAAAACTAGATTAGGGTAAAAACTTAGGGCACGGCGAGCTTGTCATCCAAATAACTGCGAGCGAATCTCTGATGACAGTTGTTTTTCTCTCCGTGTGGAAGAATGCTGCCGTAGAGAGACTGTCGCCCCGTATGTCAGCTCCGTTTCAACTGAAAATCACAGTGAAAGAATGTCTCTGTTGATCCAATCTGTTCAACAAGACAGGAGAGCCAATTTAGATTCACTGGACTGAGATCTATCTTGTCTTTTCTGTTAGTAAGAGTTACAATCAAAGTCAAGCAGAATTTATTAGCTGTCATTTTAGTAAAATATCATCCCTGAGGTGGTTTTAGGCATCAGATCAATATCAGTGTCAATATATATTTCTCATCAATAGGCTGTACATATGTAATCCTATAGGAAAGGCTCTACAGCAGAAGACGGGTGTATAAATACATAAAGGTTATTTGAGGTTAGACTGTCGGTTTGTGGCTGAGGTTTAAGGCTTTATTTAGTTTATGCAGTGTTTTGGTGGTTTTGATGGTTCTCATGCTCATAAAATATATTTATAATGATTTACTTTACAGATCTGCAAGTAATGTGGTTAATTATAGAGGTCAAATAAGAATAGCTGCTCTAAACCCAGTTAATATCAATTCATTAATAGCTTACGATTCTCTGTATTGAGTTCTGTTCTTACGTATCTTTAAAAGAATCTCTCGGTCACCGCTTCCCAAGAGGGGTCCCCAAGATAAATCTGATCAATCTGAACTGTGGCAAGATGATAAAAAAGGGACATTCCACCAAATTTGACACATAATATTCAGTGAACATGTCATGAAGAAATACCGCGGAGCTTCTGAAGTGTGCAAAAATAACACTGGTGATATGATGAGGGTTATCTCAGTTTTAGGCTTGAGGCTCAAAAAGTTTTAGCGCAACAAAACTCAGGAGGGGTTTGACAGAAGTTAGCAGAAAAGAACGTAATGAAAGACACTATCCAGCTGCATTATAGGGACTGAAAGATCCAGCTTTAGTGGAGATTGATAGTAAATGTCAGAATATTGCATCTTATTTCCTTTGATTTTGATTCCCTTTCCTCAGACTTCATGCAGTTGCAATACAAAATAGCAGTTACACACTCATCAGCACCAGAAAGAACAGGAACTTGGGGGAATTAAATGAGTAAATCATGACAATCCTCCTCCTCCTCCCCTCCCTCGTGTTCTGTACTCCTGATTCAGCCTTCTGTGCCGCTGTTCCTGTTGGCGGTGACTCACCAGTTTCTTTACATAGACCAGATTCCCCTGCTGGTTATCCAGTGCACTGCACCACACACCAAATAGTTAGAAAGTGTGTGTGTGCGTGCATGCATGTGTGGATTTGTGCATGTGTGTATGCGTGTGTGTCTGTGTGTGAATTTTCATGATACGCCCTCCAGGCAGCAGCGGTAGTCAGATGGGAAAATCTGAGCAGCACAAGTGAATGAGTAACTGCCCCCCCCCCCCTCCTCCTCCTCCTCCTCCTCCAGCAGCAGCTACTCAAGTGACCTGGAGCAAGTCACTTCACCTCAACTGCTCCAGTGAACTCAGAGGCCGTTTATACAGAGCTGCTCCCGCTCGATACGTGCGGCATACATTTCAATAAAAGCAGAAAATCCTCACTGTCAGACTTCCAAAAACATTTTTTCATAAGAGGGCAAGTATAAAATAAAAAAGCTAATCCTAATCCTCGTCCTATTTCAGGATGGGACAAGCACTCGTACGGTTACCACGGAGATGACGGACACTCCTTCTGTTCCTCCGGGACCGGCCAACCGTACGGCCCGACGTTCACCACGGGGGACGTGATTGGCTGCTGTGTCAACCTCATCAACAACACTTGCTTTTACACCAAAAATGGCATCAGTTTAGGTCAGTGAAGATGATGCTTATTCTATATGTGAACAGTTATTTGAATTATTAATTGTGTGATGTAATAATGGATAATTTAACTGATAGCTTGTTATACATGTATATTAACTTTAACTGCTTGTCTTTTTTACTTCTTAGGTGTAGCCTTCACAGACCTCCCTGTAAGTATCGTCATGTGACAGCATGATATCCACAATATACCAAACAATACACATCTTCTCCTCTGCTCTTATCATAATTTCATTTTACAGCAGCTTGGTAGGCATTAAAAAAAAACAACTCCTCGAACAGAATCTTTCTAAACCAACGATCACATTTTTCTACGCATCAAGTTCATATTGTCATAGCAAATCCACATGATGCTTATCACGCCGCTACTGTAACCAACTGTAACGGATATCCAGCATGCAGGTCCATATCTAATTGCAGCTTATGTTGGCAATTGGATCAAAAAATGAAGCTTTTTATTTTGTCCGGTGGCTGCAGTCACCGGAACATTAAAAGCCACTTTAACGGTTCTAAGCGGCCAAATCGGTTTTCAAGAATAGAACCGAAACTCCAAATCACAGTTGGCTGCTGGCCGCCGTGGCTTCCAGAGCAGATGGAGTTACCAACCACTGTCAAACTTAAAGAGCACTTAAATGGATCTATTGGGGTTTTTTTTGTTAAATTCATACACTGCTCGTGGCTTTATGTACAGCATAATAATTTAATACTGAACTCTATAAAGACAGTCAAGTAAAAAGCTTGTTCACAGCTTGTTATGTTAACCAACCTGTTTATCCAGTGTTCATTTTCTACTACAGGAACAACCTGAAACACAGCTTATTACTGTCTCATAATTATAGCTTTGTATTGTAATGAATGATCTAATATAGACCTTAAAGACTTTTATGAATCAATTAAAAGAAATGTATAACTTGACTGGTTTTCTTTCTTTCATTACCAGCCCAACCTGTACCCCACTGTGGGGCTTCAGACTCCTGGTGAGATCGTAGACGCAAACTTCGGCCAGCAGCCGTTCGTCTTTGACATCGAGGACTACATGAGCGAATGGCGAGCCAAGATCCACGGCATGATCGCTCGCTTCCCTATAGGAGAGAGGCTCGGGGAGTGGCAAGCCGTCCTGCAAAAGTAAGAGTCATTATTACCCCCCCTCCCTCCCCTCCTGACCCCACACCTCTCCACACACACACACACACACACACACACACACACACACACACACACACACACACACACACACACACACACACACACCTGTCACCATCAGGCCACCCTGTTGTTGTGAAAATGACAGCATCTAGCAGCTCAACAGAAAAAAACAAACATGAAATGATAAGCAGTAAAAGCTGGCAGTGGTACATTTTACACACCATTTACAAAACATGACACTGTTTTGAATGAGCATACAGAGACTGCAGGCTCCCATTGGGAAATGAAGGTGATGTGACACCTCTTAAGCAGATGAAAACACGATCACTCTCATTTAATAGTTTTAAATATTCCTGGCTATATCAGCTGCATTGTGACTGATAATGAGTATTTTTTGGGGCTTTTTATGCAAATGGACAGTAGAGAGAGAGATGGGTGGAAAAGTGAAATTCATGCATTCAAGCTCCCCGACCAAACTGGGAACGCTGTGATCATATTCTATAGTGTCATAGTATATACTGGTTTTCCAGCAGTGTCTACGGTCTTCCTGGTGTGATCAAATGTTGCTGCAGAGCAAAACCAATGATTGAATTCAAGATTTCCACAGCCGCTTATACGTCTTTGCTGTTTGTGCATTAATTCCATTGTGTAGGTGCAGTTACCTGCACAGTCTGTGAAAATATTGGAGTTTTTTATCATTCTGGGCAGACGGTAGACATCTGTGAGATCAGAAAAGTACCTTTTTAAAGGTGCAGCTCTTATGTGACTCAAAGAGTTACATACAAAGTGCTGAGCTCACAAATTAAGTGACTTAATCATTCGATTTAGATACTTTTTTGCAAAATTATAAACTCCTCTTTTAATGTTTGCCAAATGCAAAGTGATGCTACTAATTAGTGTAGAGCACCACAATAACTGATTTGTATGAATGTGATGTCTATGTTCTCATTACCTAAAGGGATAAAATTTGCATTTCACATACACTACATAAAGTTGTACAGTATATTTCAATGTCCATACCAGAGCTCAGATGACCAATGATAAAATAACATTAAGAAAATATGGCGTATTCATTTAAATCTTCAAAAAAGTAGATGTTGAACCTTTAACTTATCTTTGGTGTTTTGTCTCCTAGTATGGTGTCCAGCTATCTGGTGCACCACGGGTACTGTGCCACCGCAACAGCCTTCGCCAGAGCCACAGAGACCATGATACAAGAGGACCAGACATCTATAAAGAACAGACAGAGTGAGTGACTGAAACAACCACACACAGACACACAGTATGATGTCATCTTAACAGCACTAAAAATGCTGTCTTTACTTCTCCAGCAAAGGTTTAGTTGCCTGTTTTTGCTATAGAATAATGGCAGTAATGGGAATCCAGAATAACATACTTATTCATTGTATATTGTTTGTCACTAATGATATGTAACCTTTATGAATGATGCATTGGTCTCTATCTTATGATCAATATCCTGTATAAATAGCATCCTGCTTTCTTTGTCTTACAGGAATACAGAAGCTGGTGCTGGCAGGACGGGTGGGTGAAGCCATAGAAGCCACTCAGCAACTTTATCCCGGCCTGTTAGAACACAACCCCAACCTACTATTCATGTTGAAGTAAGTCAGCATATTTTTAAAGATATACATATATATGGTCAAACAAATCTAGTCTAGAAGTCAAGTCAGAAGAGTATGATTCAGCTTTCCAGCGTGTAACCCTAACACCGGTATGCCTTGGCCTCCAGGTGTCGTCAGTTCGTGGAGATGGTGAACGGTACAGACAGTGAGGTTCGCTGCTTGACCATCCGCTCCCCGAAATCCCAGGACAGTTACCCTGGCTCCCCCAGCCTCAGCCCTCGCCACGGAGCCGGCAACACACACCTGCACACTGGAGGTACACACGCTGAGAAGCAGCATGATACACAAATATAATGACAAACACCTTAAAAGCACTCACTGAAAAATAATCATTTCTTTTTTCTTTTTTTTTCACTCCATTCCATCCAACCCTCCACTCCCAGGAGCAGACAGCCCCACCTGCAGTAACGGGGTGACTCCCCCCAACAAGTCAAAGAGCCATGGCAGCGCTGGCGGCGGCGGCGGCGGCAGCGTCAAATACCCCAGCGCCTCCTCCTCCGCCTCCTCCTCCACTTCCTCCTCCCCTTCCTCCGTTAACTACTCCGAGTCCAACTCCTCTGATTCCACCAAGAGCCAGCCACACAGCGCCAACAGCACCCAGGAAACCAGGTAGGCAGCAGCACCGTCACTTTTAGACCTAATGAGCCTCTGTCATGTGTGTAATTAACAGTAACAGGTGTGATGCTGAGGGTTGGCCCTAGTATCAGATGCAGCATGTAATCAGGATATGTGCTCATAAATAAAAAGAAATGTCACAGGTAATGACCGGTGTTACCACCTCATCATTAAGGACCTATTTTTTATCGCTCAAGCGCAATGCCCAGTGCAGCGTGATAGGTCTCGGGCACAAAGACTCTGCAGGCGTCTTTTTGAGCGCACCTGCTATTTTGGTTCATGTATGTGCAGCAGCGCAAAGTGGGAAAGGGCTGGATGAAGGTGGATACAGATGGGAAGGTTTGGTGATGAGTAAATACACTCTCAGCCAGTCACATCACCGGTCCCCTAGCTCTGAAACAGCTGAGCCAATCACAGCGAAGCACGACATCAACAACAGCTCCGCAAATGAAGAATTAGAGCAGATCGTCAACAAGGCCATAAATATGCTGGCGATGATAAACAAAATAGTTCGGTGAAGCCGTCAATCTGATTTCAGCCTTAATTCCATCTCTAGTAGTTAACGGTCGCCTTGTGAAATGTGACACAGCTGCGTTGATGCTGTAATGCATTTACAAATAGAACATGACACGCTTCTTTTTCTGAATAAAAAAAAGTTGTAAAGAAGTCATAAGCGACCAGTCTGATATATGTAGAGGTGTGTGAGGTTGTTCTGTAGCTGCCTGGTGTCATTTGCACTTAATTTACTAAAGTGGACGGCCTCTGGTTCTCAACTCAGAGGCTTCAGATTGATCAACATATCTGTCCTGTGATGTTATGATTTAAAGAATATTTTTTATGCTGTATAAAGAAGCTACGGGAAACAGATACTGCAAGAATCACCATCATTTATAGATAAATACACTCCACTCGCCTCTCCTCACACGCGTGCACCGTTCGCTCTGTGCTGGACACCAAAATACCACACAGACATGCAAAGGGAATTTCAAAGTCAGGAAAATAAACTGTGGTACAGGATGGTTTAATCTTCCATGAATCACCACCACAGTCATTTTCTCGTTGTGGATCTTCTTTGATTAGATAAGAAGGATGTGAGCGACCTTTGCCATGCAAATGTATCAAAATACTGAGTTTTAATGGAACGCCCTACATCATATTCTGTGAACTACTAAAACTACTAAAACAGAGAGGAACGTTAAGGTCATTACCCAAAAATCTTATCTTTGCTGACCCTCCTTGCTGCAGTGACGTAGACGTGTACTCCAGGGTTGTGTCAGTACACTGTGACATTTGGTCACAGGTGCAACAGAGCACACTTCTGCTCGCTGTTAAAGTAACTGCACTCTAGAACGTATACGGTGGAAGAGCTACTGTTGGGCTTGTGATCACTGAGCTAGTGCAGCCCTTGCTCTGCACTGCTTTAAATCACTGCTGCACAGAGTGTGAAAGCAGCATGTGGTCACCACCAGCTGGCAACCTCAGCAAGAGTATCTGGAGCTAGCATTTAAAGAGCCACATCCCACATGCAACTATTTTAAGTTTTGAATTAGTAGTTTCCATTTGGATGACTAAACACTTGTGTGCTCTAATGGACCTCTGTGTGTTTGTGTGTGTGTATGTGTGTGTGTGTAGTGACAGTGAGATGGACATAGAAACAGAGCACTATACCAACGGGGTTGTTGAGAGCTCCTCAGCACGCATCATGAATGGCACATACAAACATGAAGAGATCCTCCAGCCAGACGACAACAGCATTGGCAACGGTGTCACAGGTAAACACACGCACGCACAAACACACACACACACACACACACACACACACACACACACACACTTCTCCTTTTATTCATCTTTACATGCTTTGTCGTATTCTATCCTCTGTATGCCTCTTGCTTTCTTGCATTTCCCTCCTTTTTCTCACGTACAACTTTCCAATATGACGTTTCAATGTGTGTGTACCTGTGTGTGTGTGTGTGTGCATGTGTGCATCTCAACAGCAGACGAAGGTTACAACAACAGTAGACAGCTTTGTGGAGGCAACCAGGCAGCCACGGAGAGGATGATCCAGTTTGGACGGGAGCTGCAGGCGCTCAACGAACAACTGTGCCGCGAGTACGGCAAGAATGCCACGCACAAGAAGATGTTACAGGTACACACACACACACACACACGCATGACTACACACACACACACTGGCTTGAGTTCAACAAAACATCTGTGCTACAACAGATTAAAGCGGTGCCAAAACTGGGCTGAAGAGATTTCTTGTGTTGGCACCAGTTAAAATCCTGATGGCAGCGGTGTGTACACGCTGCAGGAACTGGAGCGACTTCTGATTTCAGGATGTGCTGTAATAAAGCAGATAGTGTCCAAACTGTCTACTACTATTTAGTTTTGGCCAGTTCTCCGGTGCACTGGACAATGCTCAACCTGCAGTGAAATGATGAAGGATCTGCCAAAGAGCTTCACTGTAGCTATAAACTGTTTTCTAATATAAGAATTTTGTAGTAAGGCAAGGCAGCTTTATGAAACGTAGCGCTGACACAGAGTGACATTTCCAACCCATCTGGAGTTGTGTTTTTGGTCACTTGACTAGTAGTGGGTTGTTTTTTTTTCCTATGGTAGCCATGCTGATCCATGCTGACACAGCATGAGTATTTTTGTAGAAAATGCATTAAGAGTCTGCTGTTTACAGCTCTTTCTATTTTTAGTATTCCTCTCTGCTCTATTTAAAACTGATCCACTGACCATATATCTCCACATCTGACCTATTTTACAAAATAGCACCGCTATTAATTAAGCTCTGCTACTTCTAAAACACATTTAATTCCCTTTAACTTTATCTTAGTGAAAGCCTTCCGGTAGTTTGTCAAGCAGGAAGCTTTTAATTCAATGCAGCAACAGCGACAGGAAGTGTTTTAATCAGCAGAAACTTAGCACGGCTCTGATGGCGATCGGGAAACTGTAACGTGTAATAAGATATCTGAAAGTACAAACAGGAACAAAACATCAAACCAAACAATTTCAGCTGGACGAGAGCTGAACAGTGTCTTGAAACATGATGCTTGTTTGGGATCTTTAGTTCGCTTATCTTTCAGTTCTGATTTGGTCTCCACCAACTCCCGAATAGAAATGTGGGTCTCAATTTGCTAAAAAGTTGCTTAAGCAGCACAGAGCTGCAATGATGTCTGAGTAGATACAACACTAGCTAGATGGCAGGTGGCTCTATTCCTACAACTGACCTGCAGACACAGCATGGTCTTACAGGCTCAATCATTCATATTTAGTATCACCTTAAAACTAATACTAATGCCGCCGTTTGTATCAGTAATGGAGTCTAATCAGCTATCAGTCAATGCTTCACTGTCTCCAGGAATGTAACATAAGCTATGAGATCAAGCTCATTTTCTGGCCAGATGGTACATCATCATTCTAAACCAGGAAGCTGCTGAATGTACACACTGCAGTGATGTTCCAGCTGTGTTGTATTCATACGAGCCTCTTTCTGTCTGTCTGTATATGTGTGTAGGATGCATTCAGCCTGCTAGCGTACTCAGACCCGTGGAACTGCCCCGTGGGCCAGCAGTTAGACCCCACGCAGAGAGAATCGCTCTGCTCCGCACTCAACAGCGCCATATTGGGTAAGTAAGCACTGGACATTGTTCCGGTCTTTGATTTCAAGTAGATCACTTGTGACTTTTAAAGTTCTAACCAATTTACCAACACAACAACAATGTAAACTACCTTCGTTACCTATTTCACCCTAGTTATACATGCAATATGGCACTGTACAGTTCAAATGTACAACTTTTAAAAGACGTATTAGCCTTAAAGTAAATTTGAATTGAAAACCTGTGACACATAGGAAGACATGTAACAATGAAATCTTATCAGAGATGTTTATATTTTGTGTATCAGACATAACGTAGTCCATGCAATAATGGAACTGAATGGATTATCTAATATATATCTCTGTTGTTGGGAAAGCCATCTAAAGCCATTTCACCTCAAAGTTCATTTAGTAGCTGTTTTGAAGCTTTCGATCACATTGCATGATCTTCATCAGCAGTTGGAATTTGCTCTGTTGTCATGGAGCTGTTAATGTTAAAAGTTTCATACTTCATTCTTGACCTTGGAAACAGCAATTCACAAACCAGTATCCCCTTTAACGTTCATTTAGTAGCTGTTCTGGGGCTTTCGATCACATTGCATGACCTTATGACTTCTAGATTTAATCCATCTCTGACTCTTTATTGTGGGTTTTTTTTCTGCTTCAGAGTCCCAAAATCTGCCCAAGCAGCCTCCTCTGATGTTAGCGCTGGGCCAGGCCACAGAGTGTGTTCAGCTCATGGCTCGAGTCCGATCTGGTTCCTGCTCCTTTGCCAGAGTAGACAACTTTTTGCACTAGCACAGGTCCAGGTGAGTATATTAATGTCGCCTGAGACATTAATACTACAACCACGCACAATACTTAAAAACACAGCAATTATACTGATGCCTTAATTATCACTTAAATAGAGCATACACACATATAATGAAACCCATTTGTGCATTGTGTACATACATTGTTTACATTAATAGAACAATTACTCACAAGCTAAGTGAAAATAGCCAATCAGTGTATCTGTTCTGTACATTCATATAAAAACAATTAGTTTGAACCATGCTACTGTAATTCATACACCTGGCTTAGACAATTACCTGTCTCTCCACAGGTTTTATGTTAAGTAGCACTGAGAGAAGGCATGTCCAGCAGGTAGTTGTCAAGGCGACGGAGGAAAGAGCATGCGTGTGATTGGTGTGTTTGGCTGTCCGTCAGACCGAGCCAGCGGCACAAACAGAGGAGAGCGGAGGAGAGCAGAGAAGAAAGCTTCCTTTTAATTTAGTATTATCAAATAAAGAAATGTGTGACACTATTTAAAGATAATTAATTATTATTCTGTTTATCTAGCCTTTTTTTTTAGTTCTTTTTTTTTTTTTGTCAGTTTGTTGTGCTCATCCAGGACAAAAAAAACTTTTGTAATTCCCCCTTTTATTTTCTCTTTTTGTTTTTCATGGGTTGGATTTTGATTCCTTAAGTTCAGTATTTTATTTTATTTTTCACATGTTGTTGTCATTGTTCACCATATCACAGACCGCATTACCCACAGCTGGTTACCACGGTGACCCCCCCCCCCCCCACACACACACACACACAACTGTAGGTCACTTTAAAAACACTTGAAGTTTATTATTATATCATTTAATAAGTTACAGACAGACTTATAACTGCACCTATTAATGACTGTCTGCTAAGAGACATTAAAACATTAATGTGCTCATGCTGTCAGTTCAGGGTTGCTGCTTCACTATTATTTCAGGATACTACTCTTTGATTGTCTATCAGCTGCTGTCAGACTTCAAGCTCTAGCGAGGACAGTGCCATCGAATCCCTGTCAAAGTCACTCTGGTGTGGAGGTGGGGCATATGTGCTGATGGGGGCTTGGTGTGGTGTTTCCTTTTGAAATAAAGAGATAATAACACTTCTCATAGTGGAGAGCAGATTTGTCACTGTGGTCAAGGCTGATGCAGTAAATACCAAAATATATTCCACAAAGATGAGAATTTAAAAAAGTAGTGGCTGTATTGCCAAAACCTTCCTAAATGATGATTATGTTTCAAACAGAAAACACTGCTATTGCCTAAATTGATGACGAGGGATTCAATTGGAGTATTTCAAGTGTTAGAGCTTTATTTCTTACAGTGCAGGACCGAACCTAACACTGTTATCATGGTCACCTTAATGCCAGCAGAGAAAATCAGTATTAAAGGCTGACTAACGTGTGTGTGTGTGTGTGTGTGTGTGTGTGTGTGTGTGTGTGTGTGTGTGTGTGTGTGTGTGTGTGTGTGTGTGTGTGTGTGTGTGTGTGTGTGTGTGTGTGTGTGTGTGTGTGTGTGTGTGTGTGTGTGTGTGTGTGTGTGTGTGTGTGTGTGTGTGTGTGTGTGTGTAAAAGTCAAGTTACCCCTGGGGATTTCATTACGGCAGTCTTTTCTTCTTTTTTTTTACATCATGTGTTGTCAGAATGTCAAATACACAGGTAAAAAACAATTTGCCAAACAGGAACATTTTTAATTTGAGGATGCCCTTTATGATAATTAAGTAACACTGTTTTTTTCTTTTCTTTTCCATTTTGGGCAACTGATTTCAAAACACCCGAGGGTTATGAAAACTAGTTCTGTGTGTTGATTTATGTTCTCTCCTCTCACATAAACCCCTCCATCCATAACACCCACAAGTTTGTTCATAGAGACCAAAACAATAAGATAGAAAAAAAATGAATCTCTTTATCTCTTTGCTGCAGTTCAGGTGTTCAGATCACTTGTAATAAAACTACCAAGCACCACTTCCAGCCCCCAACAGCATTAAAATGAACCACTGCTCGCTGTCAGCTGCTTTGTATGGAGTCCCAAACATGCCGTGCTACATTAAAAACTAAAACATGATGATACACGTAATCAGAGTAAAATATATAATTGAAGCAAAAGCTTGTGAAATAAGGTAATAAATTATTATTGAAACTAAAATGTTTTTGAATGAAAATGTTATTTTTTTATCATTATTATAGAGTTTTGCAGTTTGTCATTATTTTATTATAAAAAAAAAACAAAATAAGGCAAAATTTCCATTTGTTTTTTTTAAAGCCCGTTTTTTATTTCGTGATGTCACTTTTCGTGCCAGTAGAGCCATCAGCTCTCTCACCTTTGAGTCAGTCACATGCCTCTAGCCTATGCACAGAACTGAACTTTTTTAAATTTGTCTTCATAGATAAGGAAAATGAAATGTGTCTACACATGCTACCAAACCAGCTAATGAGAGATGTTGGCTTGTAACTAGCTAACTGAGTGATAGTGACAATGTGTCTCACTGAAAGTCACACGACTCTCTGAAGAGCTGTAAAACAAGAGTCCTTCTCTTTGGTTGCTCAATAGAAGCTAGCTAGATGGCAGTTGTTTCTGGAAGGTAGGGGGCATGTGATTGGTTCAAGTTGAGGAGGTGGGAGTTGGTGACAACTCTGCTGTGGTGCCGTCATGAAATAAAATCCAATAAAACTGTTGATATAAAAATAAGATGATGAAATAACATTTCATAATGATGGTTCTTTTCTATATTTTACACAAATCTATTCATAAGAGTATTTGTTTTATAATTAATTTATTCTTTTTTTTTTAAATTCTGCACTATTTGGGCCTCCATACCTTTGCTCCTCTTCCAGAAGTTCAGATTTTGACGTTTTAATTCCAACAACTTGATATCTGTATATTTGACAACTTCATCTTTCATCTTATTTTGGGAACTCCTCTTTGTGTATATAAAAAGATGGTTGTTCAAGGCAAAATGACTGTAACCCCATTACCATGTGTATCATTCATCGGATTTTGATAACAAACAGGATTTTGGTTCATCCCTTAGCTTGATATAAACCATCATTTTGTCTTCTCTTCTAACAAATGTTGTCTGACTAGTGGCAAGCTGTCACTCTAGCTGCTTTGCTGTGACCTGGCAGATGGCTCATGGATCCACCCTGAAGTGTATATTTCCATTCATAAGAGAATTTCAGTCTATGGTAGAGAAACCATTGAATAACATAATACTGGAGATGTGTGTATGCAGTGTGGGGTTTACTACAGGGTATGTGGTCACACTTTTTACCAAGCTGTTTTTTTTTAAATAAACACACACTTCTGCTATAATAGGAACTATTCTAATAACTACAAACACACATGCAGTACACACATGACATCTGCTTCTGCAGCTGTAAAGGACTTCTGTTACACAAACACTTGTAAGTGAAAGAATAACCTCTGTTGCATACCTGTAGGGAACCAGTCTCCCAGCTGTCTTTTGTGTTGGAGCCTGGGCTGCGTCCCAGCTCTTTTACCACGCACCCTTCCTCTAATCCCTGCGTAGACATAGCCACTGATCTGATCAGTGATTGTTTAAGGAAGCGAGGGATGTGAACAGTTTTGGAAAAAATTCCCCCCCCCCCTCCCCCGAGGCTTTTGAAGCCACAAAGACTTCTTCTGGAGAGGCCGGAGAGAAATGGATATAGGCATTGCAGACAAGCTGTGCACAATTGACTTCTATCATGAATTTAATTTCATATTTTGACTTTTGAGTTTTAGCCAATGAAGAAAAGAGAAAAAAAGAAGAAAAAAAAGAAAAATGAATAAAAAAAAAAATTGTGAAATGAGTTACCCTCTACTTAGCATGACTTTTAAAACCTTTAAAACAATATAAAAAAGGAAAAAATGATAATTGAAAAAAAAAAAACTATGTACTGGAAACATGTTTAAAAAAAAGATATTGTATTCTGTTTAATTTTGACAGAATTATTTTTATTAAAATACATCCATAAGCATATGATTGATCTCCTGGTTTTTCTTTTTTTTCTTTCTTTGCTGTGTTTTCTATTCATTTAATAAGTTTTCCTCCCCACAGCCAAGATATAACACAAGGTGGATTGGACATAGCAACAACAGCTCAAGCTGATAACGGCTGTTTTTTTCATCGCAGTTTTCCACAAAATCACACTGATAAAGCAAGTTTGTGCAAATTGTGTGCACATATAAGTACTGTAATAATCAATCTGAGCACACAGAGTCACCTGGAAGTCTCATCAGGCCTCCAGGTTAATGAATTCAAACATTTCCACCATCTCAACACGACACCCAATGACTGACTCAAATAGACGCTACGGTGTCGATGGCCGTGTACTTATAGAACTGGTAATTGGGATGTTTCCTGTGAGATGTCGTCTTCCCAAAAATTGCGAAAGTGTGGAAACATTTCTTTCACTGACTGGGCGCTTCCTCTTTGCACGTTTCCTGTTTATTCATCACTTATGTAGAAGGGGATCATTATCCAGTGAACTGTGGCTGTGTCAATACTAACCAAGTTCTTCCTGGTTTTTCTTAAAACACACAAAGGCCTCTCAGTCCTGAAGCATGGATTTAAAAAATGAATTAACTGCAGCAGGTTGTAGGCTTGGTGATAATCTTAATTATAAGTGTCAAGTGTGCCTTCTGTGTGATGGCAAACTTTGATTAAGGGCCGGTGTTATTTTACCCACCACAAGCATTCCTATTACCTGTCAGACACTCTAAACTGCATGGATGCTCCTCAACTCCACAACTGTGCGTGAACAGCAGGGAGCGTTTAGCAGTTCATGATTAGCACAGTGTCTCATTTGGACTCTTGCTTCATATTGTAGACATGATGCAGAGACTTTAATATGGATTCCTGTCAGCGAAAGAGAAAAATGGCGTGGCGTGACTCAGTCTGATTATCTAACTAATTGTTAAATGTGCTGAAGTATTTCCACAATAAATCATTTTACAGGAAGAAGGAAAAAATAAATAGAACTTACAAAATAAAGTGGCACTCAATCAGATCATAGGGAGATTTGAGACTTTTACTTTGCATGTTAATACCTTTAAACTGTGAGCACAAGATATCACTATATATGGAACGGAAAATTAAGTTTGTGTTAAATGTGATCATGCATTGAGTTACAGCAGACATGTTTTATGCTTCCAGCAAAAAGCTCAGAATACAAAGCAGCACATTTTAAGCATTTCAAAAAAGAGGAGTAATTTTTATTGCCTGTGTTGCATTCTGCCCTCTGCTGTACTGTAGTTGGACAGCAGAGGGCAGAATGAGGTTGGTAAATACATCTATACCATCACAGCACTGAGAGACATCCTTAGATTATTTTTTTTTCACTCATTCAGTCATTTCATAGTTTAATTTAAAAAAAAAATGGAAGAACATCTGCTCAGTACTTTACTAGATACTAGAGCAGGTCCTTTTTTAGATAATCTTCCCCAATCACTATATGTTTTAAATTGACATATTTTCCATACATTCCACTGATAAAACCCTACAAATGATCAAACTGTGATCAAAATGAAACATTGCACACTCTAACAACGGTGTGTCCTCTTTCCTTTGATAATCACATAAAGAATGAGCTCCAGCTGATCAGTCAAAACTCACACACACACTAATACAATCTCTGTTCATGGGAAAATTCATGGTAAAGAAAAAACAATACAATAGATAATACATGAATTATGTTTATAAAATATTGTGAAAATTGTTAAAGAGTGCTAATGCAGACAAAGTGTGAGGAGGTAAGTATGGTGCATATGTGTGTGAAAGAATCTGTACATTCAAGAGTCAATTTAAGGGAAAGATTTCTTGTATGAATCTGTTGGCAAAAGGTTCGATAGCAATCATTTGTTAAACAAGAAAAGAGAGTCATGTAACACATTTCCTCTGAGAAGCATACATAGTCTTTATTTGTCTTCAATATTGCAGATATTGAAGACAAATAAAGAATGGTTCTGTGGAAAATCTTTGTGAGAAGTTAGATGAAATCAAGTCATAAGAAGTCATCACTTGCAAACAACAGAATGTCAGTGTGTAAATTGTGTCTTTTCAACTCAACCGTCAGGACTCGGAAAATGATGTAGGGGAGAGCGGGGTAGGTGGTGACACTTTTTACTGTCCTTTGAATATCTCATTAACCGTATCCTGAAGAGATTCCCTTTCAGTGTGTATCGGAAGCCTAAAGTGTCATGTAGGAATTAGAATGGTCTTACTCTCCTTTTATTACTAACCTTATTATTACCATTACTTTTTAATGGTAGTGATTGTTTAATTATAAACTCATTGTGGAAAAGCCTAGAAGAGAAACTGAACGTCCTCTCATATCAATGTCAGGTGGTTTATTCCAGAAATGACTTTGGAAATAACATCTCACCCAAATTCTGAAAATTTTGCTTTTCCAACACTTTTAAACAGCGCCCTCTAGGGACCGACATCTAATGAATGTGACAGCCACACCTGTTCTCCCCTACCTGTATTCTTGTTTAATTGAACTGTTTATTGGAGTAGAGCACTGAGGGGTTTTACAGCTCCAGGTGAAGGATGTATCTTCAGAAATGTTATAAAATGGGTAACATATTTATTATTATGGATGCAGAAGTGAGGCCAGTTTAATAGGAACAACAAAGGACCGAGAATGGATCCCTGTGGTACACCGCAAAGCTTCTGAACTCATGCCAGTGTAGTCCTAGTGACAGTGTTGTCTGTCAAGTATGTGATCACTGTGGTGGGATGGTGTATAAATAGCACGCAACTTTAAGGACATTTCACATGTCATATGTATGTAGTATTAGCTTTTCATGTGTCATTTAACACCATATTTTAAGATGTTAATGCTGTTAGTTAGATTTAGGCACAAAAGTCCCTAAATTTGGATTAGATTAGGATTATTATATAGGAAGATTATGGTTTGAGTTCAAATGCTTTGGTGTAGACTGGTGCCAGAATAGAGGGGACAATGAGACTTTTTGTCCCACCACCTCCAGGTGTTATGATGATAAAGTGATAACATCTATATATCATAACTGGTGCGAGTGTGTGACATACCGTGTGTGTGTGTGTGTGTGTGTGAATATTGAATGTTACACAGCAGCGGGAGATGCAGCAGGTGCTATTAATGAGGTGGCCAAGCTACTGCATCTCAGGTCCATGTAGGTGAATGATGGTCTCTGAATCCTCCATCCAAAGTAGTGTTCAACGTATTTGATAACAGGATAAACAAATATTTTCTGTTTTTCATGTGAATTTAAAAAAAAAGAAAAAAAAAGAAATCCCAATGCCCTTCAAGGAAACAGAAAGAAAATGAAACCAAAAGCAGAAAAAACAACGTGTTTGTCCGCTTTCGTGGATATTATCTGCTCCTGCTGCATCTTTGATATGTGTGTGAACACCATTGATTATTTAAATCTCTAGACACGCTGTCAGGATCAGTCAGGATCTCAGGGTAATTAATGTTCTGTGTTCTTCTACGCATCCAAAAGGTCAGCTGTTACATACACACAGTCCAGGTTCATGCGGTGAAGCAGCCGTCCTCCAGATAAACCCTGAACCTTCTCCAAAATGTGATTTAAGAAGCTAAAAGTTGAATTCAGCTTCTTCTCTAACCTAACAACACAGAGTCATCTCTCCAAGGGACTTATTAGGACAGCTGTTTTAATCCAAACTGTATAAACCTTTACTGTGTGTGTGTGTGTGTGTGTGTGTGTGTGTGTGTGTGTGTGTGTGTGTGTGTGTGTGTGTGTGTGTGTGTGTGTGTGTGTGTGTGTGTGTGTGTGTGTGTGTGTGTGTGTGTGTGTACATCAGCTGACCTTTTGAATGTGTAGAGGAACACAGTACATTAATTGCTATTACATCCTGTTGGTGTGTTTAGAGATTTAAATAATCAATGAAGTTATGCTGCTGAGCTTCATGCAGGATCGCTGCAGGTATTTAATAAACTCAGCAATATTATTGGGGGGTGGAGATGGGAAGGGGGGTTAAGAGTCAGCACCCCTGCATGAATCCCCAACTTAAATCATGTTCATGTGTCTGTCTTACTATGTATATTTATATCATAGATGCAGTAGGAGTAGGTACTGTATATAACAGTAAAAGTGGGGGGGGGAAGTTTTTTTCAGGTTTTAATTTATCTTCCAATAGCCGATTTGAACAACAGGAAAAACGTGGATTTCTATTTTTTTTTTTTAAATCCACACACACAAAAATAAAAAAAACAAAATAATGTATCGTGATTGTAATGCACTGCAATGGCAAAAAAACAACAACAAAAACCTGAAAAACCATAGCCCTTTTATTTGAAAACAAAAATGCTAAAAAAATAAAAATAAAATGTTTTTGTTGTTGTCAGAATAAAAAAAAATGGCCCAAATTTTGTTTTCTTTTTTTTTCAAATTCATTTTTTCATTTTTCATATTTGAATTGAAGAATGATGGAAAGCAGACAGGTGACGTGGACATGAAATATCTTTTCTCTAAAAAAAAAAAAAAAAAAGTGTGTTACATTGTTTAGTTGTATAGCATGAATTAATAGCAGAAGTCCAGTCTATTAAAAAACATCCTGAACTTCACTGGGTGCTGCAGTCTCGTCCTCACACCGACAGCTGCTCTGATGACTCCTCTCTGTCCTCTGCACGAGCCAACCAACGTCCCTCCTGCTGATTGGCTGGAGTAGTTTTGTGTGGTTTCCTCTAAGCCACTGTGTGTTTATATGTCCATTTGCAGAGCCAGTGATGTGTATGAACACCTGATATTTTTTCAGCACTTAGAACAGACAGCTAGCAGACCGTGAGGAGATATTTGCTGAATTTGACCCCCCAAAAAAAGTTGGATTAGAATCTCTGATTTAACATTTAAAATAGCTACCTGCATTCAGCTGAACTATAAAAAAAAGAGCCTGAATGGGAAATGATTGCATGTGTGTATGTGTAATTTCCCCAACCTATGTTTACAAATGGTTGTTGCCATATCAACGGTGAAATCGTGTAATCCCACTTTAGTACAAAGCTGGGACCAGGATGCAGATGGCAAAGCAAAAAATGTATGAATGTGAACTGGTGTAGAGACTAATTATGAGTCAGAATATGAACAGTATGTAAGGGTTAAATCTGTTTAAATTTGATGTCTAGAATATATCCTTCGAGTTAAAGTTTTATTACTGTGTGAAAAATATCATTATTAAGGAATTTCCACTTAAGTAAAAATATTACTTGTGTGTACTGCAAGTGTTTGGTTTTTTTTTCTAAATGTGTGTTGTTTTCTTGTTGTTATCACCTGACTCCTCATGTAAGCGTTGACCTGAGGTTGTGTCTGCTAATTGTGTTGGGGTTTCTTTTTTTTGCATCCATACATCGCTCTGTTGTCACTGGCACGTTAATGCTTGAATGCCGCTGCTAGATTGAGTTTTTTAATGGATGTGGACTGGGTAAACTGTGCAACTGAATTGCCCTTCTGGGATAACTAAGTCATCTGAATGTGAACAAGTCTGAAACAGAGCTGACAGTGTAGATCTTTGACGACTTAATGAACACGAGCCCAGCTTCTCTCGGTGATGCTCGTAGTAAGATCGTTAAATGTTTGGCTACACTTCATTAAGAAACCGAGCTTCATTTTTCAATGACACACATGCAAAAAGGAAATTCATTTATTGTACATTTTATTACAAGGTAACTCAATAAACTGGATAAAATAGATAGGTCTTGAGTTGGTGTTTAATTCAATTTTATTTATATAGCGTCAAATCACTACAAAAGTCATCTCAAGGCATTTTTTCACATAGAGCAGGTCAAGAACACACTCTTTAATTAAAATTGAGGTTAAAGAGGAGTGGATGCATGTCCTTACCTGTGTAGAGTCATGTGATCTTGTGAGAAAACATTATAGAAACTTGAAACCAAACACTGTTCAGCCCCTCAGAACTTTATTTCAGATATCTGGTGGAGATCTCAGTGTTTTCAAAAGATCGCAAAACATCAGAACGTGGATGAATTTTGGGGGTAAATTAATTTAAACTGATGTGCCCGAAATCTTGATTATTTCAAATTGATTAAATGGTTAAAAAAAAATCATGGAGGATTAGGTTTGTGGAATTCATACAGCTTTGATGAAGAGCTGGAACAAGCTGATACAGACCACAGGTGATACTGTTAGTGTGGAATGAGAGAAAGAGGAAATAAAAGGTGAAATCTGGGTGTTGTAGAGTTTTTAAAAAAGGGACACACACTCAATAATTTATCATTTAACTCCCAGGCCGATGACGCACAGATACATGCCGGTTGTCCGGAGGTTAGCGGTTCAAACACATGCTTGAAATCTCAGTCGGCGTGCCTTTTAGACTCTGTTTCTCGTGCACACGGAGAGATGAACCTGTAATTACACACACAGGGTGAAAGTGGTGGGCTGCGTTGCGGTCGCTTAGTTTCCCACATCGTATATTTTTACGCCCTTGAGGCCCGCAGACATCCTCGCGGCTCCGTGAGACCTCTGGCCTTCAGAATTGGGGATGGAACATTAAGCGTGGTTGCTATGGTACACGTAAGTCACCATGGCAACCTGCTACAGCGTTCTCAGGAGGTGGAGGGGGGGAGGGGGAGTGGGGTGTAAATAACACCCACTCTTATTGCCCAATCGCTGTAATGCATATTCATAGTCACATGCAAGTCATTAGGGACATGTTTTATTAGTCTACCCACCCATCTACCCATCTATCTATCCATCCAGCCATCTTTCCATCCCTCTATCCTTTTTGGCTTGACTAAATAGTAATTACTCCGAGGCCAGTTGAAGGATGCAGCCCCCGCCTGCTCTCAGCTAGATTGTAATGGGTTCATAAGCGCTGCTGATTGAATTGATTGCCACAGTTGGAGTCTGGCTGAGATGTACAATGGGGTGGAATATGCAGAGCGCGGAACATTAATCAGCTCACACCAACGGCCTACAGGCTCTCATTTTATTTCAGGTACATTTGAAAACATACAATACAAGTCATATGTAAGAAATGATAGCAAAGAAAAGAGACAGAACTTCTTCTCTTTTTAGTGTGTACATATATTCTCTTTACACAGTAGCATACAGTAAATAAAGACATATACGTTCAGAACCAGGGAGGTTTTACAGTACTTACCTTTGTAACTGCAGGGGCACAATCTGTGGGTCAAATCACTTTTATTTTTATGGACCAATATTACAAATTTGCCTCATAATCTGCACTGTACAGCAAACATCATCCTCTATCTATAGAGCTTCAATTCAGATAATGGGGAGAAAAAAAGACAATATGGAAAATCAGAGGTTAAGTACAGGACATATGCAACACCATAAATACCAAAGTATTTTAGGTGTCAGGGGGGGTCAGGATGAAAACAAAGGCACATCTACAGCATTGAACTGACCTCAATTACACAGATTGTTTCATTTTGTTTCTCATACAGGCTCTGACAGAATACATGAATGTACATATTTAAACAGGTAGATTTGAGTCAGAGTACAAAGGCACAGGTATTTTTGTTCAGGTTGTTCATGGGTCAGTGACAAATAAGGGTTGGTAAGATGAGCAATTCAAAAATATCTTTAAAAAATGTCTTAAAAGCAGCATCAGGTTTGTTAAAATGTACATTTTGTATTTTTTTGGGTTTTATTTCGAAATGACATTTGCACCTTTTTTTTTTTTAACCAAAAGTAAGACTGAATGATCCTGAAAATGTCAAATGGCGTAACCACAAAAGAATGATAAATACTAATATTGTATCCACCTACAGTGTTTAATATTTAAAACAATTGTATTCCATTACCTTTATTTAATATAAACAGTTATAATGTAAGATCATGCCAAACTAGTTGATATGGGGTTTTACTGAGAATTTACTGTTTTTAAGTTTTTATGGTTACACCACTTAGACATTTTTGCCATAATCCTCTAATATATTCTCTCAAAATGGATTCAAAGCAGAAATGTTATGCCGGCTCCACCAAAAAAGAATGTGTGCAAGTTATTCATACGTTTATTTTCAACCCTTTTAAATTTTGACTAAACCACATGGACACAAAAGAAACCTCATCGACCCTCATACACTTAGTTTCGGGGGGGGGGGGGGGGGGGGGGGGGTTGTTGATTGTTATCGTAAGCTGGAAGTCAAAAAAGCAGATGAATACAGGCGGGAAACAGCAGAGAGTGAAAGAGTGAAGGAGTTGAGGGCGGCGTGACTCACTGAGGTAGACTGGGACTTGTTGTCAAGAACGTGAATTTACAACAACAAAATCACTAGTCTTCCACAGCGTGTCACACTGTAGCAGGAAGCTGAATGGATTGTCATTTTATTTTGAAAAATGCAGGGGGGGGGGGAAATGAACGTGAAGACTAAGTTCTTACTTCTCACTGGACCCTCGTTATGTAGGATTTTCCTCATTAAAAAAAAGGTTGTATCTACTCTTTAGCGTGAGTTGACACAGCCTGGGAAAAAGGTGGATCATTAAAAAAAAAAAATAGTGTCAAATGAAATACTCAAACTGTAATAATAATAATAATACTAATGTCCTCTTTAAATATCAAAGATCATACATCTACAGAGAGGAAGTTATTAACACCAACACATTGTGCAGTGTAACAATGTCACGGCACACTCAACACTGTATAATGACTTACCTAAATGTGTTTGCACTTTATTTCATTGCATTACATGAATCACAATCACTTTATTCATTCTGCACACTTTATGGAAATCTAAAGAGAAACTATAAAGGGCATTTAGATTTGCATGTGTTGATGCAAACAGGAGTGTCAGGAAATAATGCATAGAGATGAAGCAGTAGTGAAGAATTTATTAGAGAGATACACACACGCTCTCTCACACACACACACACACACACAAACACAGACACAAAGCTGAGCAATTGTGACAGAGCTGTGCTGCTTTTAATAACAGAAGACTAAAAGGACACAAGTTTAATCTCCTGGTATTGGTTCTCTAAAGCTCTGCCAATGAAGAAGGATCTCTGCTGGATAAGGAACAGGGGAGGAAAGGACAGGTAAAAAGGTGGGAAAGGAAAAAAAGAATAAAAAAAGGGAGAGGAAAGGGTAAGAAATGAAGGGAAAGGAAAGAGAAAGGGATAAAATAGGGAAGAGGGTAAAGGAAAAGAGGATATGTAAGGTTATTAAAAGAAAGGAAAGGAAATGAAAGGAAAGTAAAGGGACAGAAGAGGAGATAATTGGAAAGGAATTGAAATAGAAGTAAGGCATGGAAAAAGGAAAAATGGGGGAGAAGGATGAGAGAGAGAGAGAGAGAGAGAGAAGAGGAAGAGAGGAAGGAAAGGGAAAGTGGTAGATATGTAAGGGACTAAAAAGGAATGAAAAATAAATAAAGCTGAGGAAAGGAAAGGGAAGCAAAGGAAAGGAAAGGAAAGGGGGAAATGGGAAACAAAGGGATAGAAGAGGAGAGGAATTGAAATAGAAGAAAGGCAGGGGCGAAAATGGGGGGGAGTGAGAGAGAGAAAAGAGCAAGAAAGAAAGGAAAAGGAAAGGAAAGGAAAAAAGTGAAGGAGACAAAAGGAAGGAGAGAAGGGAAAAACAGGAAATTAAAGAAATAAAAAGGACAGAAAATGCATAATGGGGAAAGGAAGGAGGCAGGGAGGAGTGTGAAAAAAGGAAAGAAAGGGAAAAGAAAAGAAGAAATGACAAAAGAAGAGCTGGAAGGAAAGAAAAAGGAAAAGGAGATAGAAGAGAGGTAAATAAATGAAAGAAAAGAGAGGAGAGGAAAGCAAAAATGAGTGTGAGTAAAGTACTGATTACTGTTTCCATGTTGACCAGTTGTCTGTTATTAAGGCCAAACACCACAGCACTATGCAGGTTGTGTTGTGAATGACAAATATCCTGTAAATGAATGATAATGGCTTATTTAGCTGTAGCCCGCCTACAGCGTCTCTGCTCCATCCTATTTCCTGTTAATATCACTGGCTTCAGCCTCTCTGACCTCTCTGCCGTTCTTCTATTTCTATCAATCTTTAATGGCGTGTAAACGGCTGGGCTCCACACGCTGACCGACCGACATGGCTTTCCCACCTCATTATTGTCCCGGAGGAAAAAACAAAACAAACAAAAAAATCACTTATTTCTCTGAAATCTATTGGGCATGTGCACTTTTGATGATACATGCAAGCAGCAACCCCCGGGGGGGGGGTTGAAAAATAAGGCCAAGGCGGAAGTGTCAAAAACTGCAGTTCCTTGAATTGCCACCTGAGGCTGGCTCAGAAAGCGAGTCAATCCTCATAGACCCCCATGTTAAAATGCCCAACTTTTGCCAACATGTTTACACCCTGGTACGTTTTTTGTGTCTCGCTAATGGAGATTAATAAAATTTCTCTAATCTCTAATATTAAGGCTTATAGTTTTTGCGTAATTAAGGACCTGGCTGCTTCGAGTAACGTGGGTGCTGTCACAGGCATTTCGATACCATGGTGACAACATTAGGTAACGTAATCATGGCATGATCCTCGATTCACAGGGTATTGGTGTAACTGTCGCTCTTTCGGTGTGTTTTCAGCACATGAAAGTAAACGTGAAAGTTAACGTCAGCTGTTCTTTTATTTGGCAATGAGTATAAAAATGCCTGTTTTTCCCCAGGTAAAATTAGTATTAGCATTATCACAGTTAACAATAGACCATAGTAAATGATCGATAAAGTTAGAGTTGATTAGCGCCATGCTCTTAACCAAATATGGTCACTTCTGGCTCCAAAAATACAATATGGCGACGGTCAAAATGCTAACTTGAGGCTTCAAAACCAAAGGGTGGTGCCATGGTGGCTACGTCCATTCTTTTTTTACAATCTATGGGTATATGTAGTGTTTCCCCATCATTTGTTTTGTCTCATCAGAGCGAATCTTCAAGCTTCAGTAAATTCCATCTTTCCTGAGCTGATGATCCCAGCAGAGCAATAAAGTTATAAGATTTGTGTGTTTTTGCGCTTTCTCTCTGTTTTTGCTCTCTCTCCTTTTTTTTTTTACCTTGTTTGTCAGGTCAATTATGTGTAACCTACACACAGAGACACACACAGACACACACAAAGACACACATACTGCTGCCCTGCTTGCTGATCTCAACAAAGGTCTGTGACACTGTGACATTTGGAAGTAGATGAAATGACCAGCAGGGTCGGGGAGTGCTGCGCTCCATGTTTTACTGCTCGGGGATAAGAGCTCTTAAGATCTGAAAAGAACACACACGAACACACACACACACACACACACACACACACACACACACACACAACCAAACACACATACACGCACACACTCGCTCTCGCTCTCTTCAGGACCTCAATACCTGCTTCAGTCCTTTTCTATCCATATCCCTGCTTTCTGGGTACTCTGCTCTGTGGAGCCTTTCAGGTCTTTGTTGGGGTTGAAGCACTACAGGACCCAATCAAATCTCAATCTAAAGCCCATTAAGAAGATGGACCAGGGGCTGTAGAGCAGTTGAATGTATAATTTAAAATACATATATTACTCATGCTGGAGGAAAAACTTCATTTCTCAGGGAAGCGCCTTTTTTTTTTTTTTTTTACCCCCCAAGTAACAAACACTTATTTAACTCACGACATGAATGACTGATGTCTGAAACCACAGAACAGGAGAAATGGATTTCACTGCTTCGTGTATTATAATATATATAAAGAGGATTGTGCGTGTGTGTGTGTGTGTGTGTGTGTGTGTGTACGTACTTGAGTGCGACATAGAAAAAAGGAGAAAAAAAAACACCCGAGCTGGTGTTTCACAGAGTTGAAAGCATGCCATTACTGTTAAATGACAGTTTCCACAAGAGCAACACTGTTTTCTCAACACCAAAAAAAGTGGTAAATCCTCAAGTTCATTCTTTAATTGATTTTCACATTCTGGGTGTTAACTAGCTGAGCAAAGCTGTGGCGTTTCTGCTTTGCACTTCCACAGATCATTTGTCAGCCAAAGTGCATGAGTGGCTCTTCTCAGCAATTTTTGTGTTTCTCTAGGTGGCGCTCTTTTCTATCTTTGTATTTCTTTTATTTATCTTTTATTTACCTAAATGTGAAATACATCATATCCTGTGTGTTCGAGCCAAGTGTTAAAAGAGGACACTAATATTCTATATTTGTCTAACTTTCAAATGTACACTTATTTGAAATCAATGTCACACACATCCTGCTACAGTAGATACTCACTACAGCACCATATTAATCCGCCGCTGAAAATAGTCCCCGATAAATACACTTTATCCTGTTGTTAAAGTAACGTTTGTGCAAATCTACAATGATCAGTTGTTTAAGAACATTTCTGAGCTTTTTTAGAAACTGAAACTTTTTATAGCGGTGACCAGTTTTTAAAGATCATCCATATGAACCGATGGGGAGGGGGCTTCATGCCACAGACCAGGCAGAGAAGTCAGAAAGTATTGTGAGATAGACTAAAAACTGCTAGTTTTGGTGTTTAATGGGTTTTCAGGTGTTTCAGATGTGGGCTCCCTTTTAATTGCTTGTTGCAGTTGTGAATTTGATCCCTGAAAAGGGTCCTTGACTAAAAACATTTAATTGTTTGAAGTGTGTGGCAATTCAATTTTTCACATCACATGATTACTTCCATGTGTGAATTAGATAACACTCAGAAAAATAAACGTAAAAGCGTTTATTGAGTGGCTATTTCTTCATATCAAAATGATAAAACAGCCGCACGTAATTGTAATTTACTTTAATGAAAATGTCACATGTTACTATTTTAAAATAAATACCTAATATAGTTGTAAATTTGAACAGGAACAATCATTGATAAAGTCTTCCTGGTCTGTATAAAGAGATTAATAAGGGACCGACTGAAAATTACTGGGGAGGGGAGAAGGGGATAAAGCTTATATTTCACTTTTTGAAAAAAATCTATAGCATTATAAATATATTCTTAAAGAAAAACTGTAACACACTCTTCCTGGTATCTCAAAATATTATTAGACAGTATTCATTTGATACAGCCAGTCTCACCACGTCCCCCAATTTAAACCTCATTGTCTTTAGGGAAACATAATAAAGCTAGCAATGCGAACGTTAGAAGTAAAAATGGAAATTCATGGGAAAAAAAATGTTGACTATTCCATCCACTACTAATAATACACCAGTGCTCTGAGGGGGCTGATAGAGGTACGCTATAATATGTTTACCTCATCTGAGTTTCCAAATTTCAAAATCAAATGTATGTTGCACATTATTACTCATGTATAAGGCCAGCACTATGTCTGGCTAGCCATCATGTTGTTGTAACCAACACAATGACTGAGTCGCCTAACCCTGATGTAGCTATTCATGTAGCTTTTAATTATATCAAAGGTGGACTAATATGAAATATAAATCCATCTATCCATTTTCTGATCCCACCTTCCCTCCAAATCATTTCCCTACGGTCCCTAACTTGACTGGTCTTTTAGTTGCTGCAGCTTCAGATCTGAATCTTCATCATCTCGTGGTGAACTTGCACAGCCTCCACGTTGCACCTCGTCTTCTTCTGAGTTTCTCTCTTTACAATGCCCTCATCAGAGGCTGCTGTCAGAGCCAACAATGCTCAGAATGACAGCTGCCTTCGTTGGCTCGCAGCGCCACCAAGTTTATGTTACAGGAGCCATTGATTCTCTATGGGCCGCTGGCTGCCTGGGTTAGCACGCACAATGCCGGGGCGACAATGTGCACGCATTGTCCAGGTCACAGTGCTGAGCAGGAGAGTGACAGTGTACAGTGAGCTATGAGTTCATTAGACCAGTGCTGCTCTCCTTTCTATCTCTTTGTCTTTCTCTCTCTTTCTCTGTCTGTTCTCCAAGTATTCATCTCTCTCTCTCTCTCTCTCTCTCTCCTTCTCCCTCTCTCTCTCTGCCTGGCGAGGTGTGCCCTTCTCACTACTCATTAACGTCCAGTATGAGCCACTGAGTTACAGGTATTAGCCGAGGAACATTGAAGATCGCTACACAATGGCATGCTGCCTGCTTAAACCTGTGAATACCCCCCCCCCCACACACACACACACACACACACACTCACAGAGAATCACACATTTGAAATTAGCTCCACGTCCAGTCTGCTTCTAATTTTCACATTAAAAAAAAAAGAAGCATATTAAGAAATAATGGGTTCCCCATAGTTCACATAACTTACTGGCTCTAGTTATCTCTTCCTCTCTCTCTCTCTCTCTCTCTCTCTCTCTCTCTCTCTGTCTTTCTGGAGGACTTAGGTCACCGCATGTACTCAGACTTGTGCAGATGAAAAGCTTCGGAGGGTGAGAGTTTGGGACTATTATTCTCCCAGCCCTGGTCCAACAATTACGGGCAGCCTGCTGAATAGTTCTATGTCATTAGAGCAGGCTAAATTATGCTCTTCACTTTGGGATGAAGGTCCTTTCACTCAGAGCCAGAGAGAGAAATAACTGAGAGAAGACAGTAGTGTTCACAATGAAGCTGACAGAGTGTTCAAGGACAGCAGGCTTTCATTTTTCTCATCTGGTAATGTTCTATATTAGACTAATGTTCAATTAGGTTGTCAAGGCCAGTTAGTGAAATGTAATTCTTATACAGAAGAAGACGAGGAGGAGGAGGGAGGGGGAGGAGGGGGGAGGCCTTTTATCATATTCCGTCATATCCAATGCGAATAATTTCCCCTTTACATGTATGGTAAGCTAATCAAATCATTAACCATTCATTCACGATGATGAATTCAAATAGGTTAAGATTTCATGTTAATGAAATGCAACAAGAGAGCCGCTCTAGTGCCCAAGGAGTTTATTCTAATTCCTGCCGCCACTTCATATGGACGAGGCTCTTGACGCGGTCATGATGCGCGGCCTTCCTGTCCAGGGGGGTTCAAAAAAAAAAAAAGTCACGCGGAGAGGGCAGGTGACACAGCACGGGATGGACAAAATAACAGGTACACCTCGAAATAGTAATAATCCAACTCGGAGCTGATTCGGAGAGTTGTGAGCTTCACGGAGGCAGGATTTATAGCAGGGATGTTCTGTTGGATCACATTATATTCTACAGGTGTTGCTGTTATTGCGCGTACATCCTGTGCATTATATATTCAAGCTGATTTATCCACACTCACTCTCCTGTCTCTACCAGCTGTCTCGTGATGTGCGAACATGTCATCGATCACATTCCTGCTTTTGAGTTCATGTTTTTTGGTTGTGTTTTATGAAATAATGAACATTTGTCTTCATTGGTGATTGGCTATGGTGATGACTGATCATGTGGTTTAACTAACACTGATTAAAATATGCTTTACAATGCTTTTTCAATTCTTCTAACCGAGCTACCGAGACAGTAAATTCAACTGTATTCAAGGATTTCATTGTCTGAACTAAACGATTTAAGATAATAAGTAAAATATAAAACAGCACACTCTCGCACACGCTCCGGATTGATTCTGGCGTTAATAAAGAACATCACGTCTGACCGGCAGAGCCCTGATGCTGGTTTTTTAATTGGTGAAGCTGACCACTGGCTCTCCTTGGACTCGTAAAACTAAATGTCACGAGGGGCAAACGTGGCATGAGCAGCTGCAGGAGCGCGGAGGGAACATTAGCTGCGCCGCGGTAGTAAAAACAACACAATCTATATACCGAGCAGACAAAATGAAAAGAGGAGGGTTTCTATTCAATGAAAAAAGCTTCCTCGGGGTGTGAATATAAGGTTTCTCTAACTTCTCGGCTTCTGTTTCGCAGGTTTTAATGAAAGAAATCATTATGGAGAATAGATTTTACTCAGATAATCAGTGGAGACGGTGATTTTACAACCAGTAGCTGAGAATCCTAAAGCCAATACCCTCCCCTTTCCTCCTCCTTTTTCTTTTCACTGTAAGCTTCACCCCCCCCCCCTTCTCCTTCTCTCACCTCTCACCTCATCCACAGTTCCTGTCCTCCTACCTCCTGCTCCACCTGCTCGGGATCGATTCTGCGTTAGTGAATTCGAAACGGCGGGGGAGCCCAGCGGACGGATAATGGCCACTGAGCGGAAGTGAGCAGGAGCCGGACGTGGCTACTTCCTGCACAGCGTGGCGGTCATTTCATCACTTAGGGTCATTTTGTCTTACACCCCCCCCCCTTCACCACCATACAATCCCTACCTCACGGCCTGCCCCCCTCTCCCCCCACACACCACCACCACCTTCCTTTTGTTCCTCTCTCTCACTCTCAATTTTCTCTCTCTTTTCAGGATCTCTCTCTAAATACCACGCGGGGCTGCAGACAGAAAGATGACAGACCGTCAAGGGTCGCTGTAGGCTGATCATTAGCAGTGCCCTGTGGTTGACTTCAATTAGCCTGCAGAGACACTGCGCTGTGATGAGAACATGGAGTCAGGTGGGCTTCACAGCTCTCAGATTTACAGTTAAATTTAAGTCCCAGCACGTTGGAGAGACACAGGAGTGGATGTAAATTAGACAGGTAGAGTCATATTTTAAAGTTCCATAATGCAGATAATGGATTGGACTGTAAAATGCGTTTTCAAATATCATTGATGATGCTTTACAGAATGATACCCAACACACTCTTTCTACATATTTTTTGACTCTGTTGGAAGGTTAGGGGGAAATGTCACTGAGCATGGTGACAGTGGAGGAGGAGGAAGAGGGAAAGAATCCAGAGCTGGGTAAATGGCGTGACGGGAGAAACGGAGACGAGAAATCGAGGGCGAGACGGAGAAAAAAACCCACAAAAGCAAAGAGAGCCAACGGGAGCAGGGAGAGCCAATCTGCTGTAACGCTGAACAGACAACTCTGGGATTATCAACAACGGTGACAGCAGATGATGATTATTGGTAATGTATGAATGTGTGTGTGTGTGTGTGTAGAGGGGGGGGGGCAATTATGTAGAACCCCCCCCCCCCCTTCTCTCACTACCTCCCCCCTCCCCTCTCTCTCTCCCTCTCCTCTCTGTCTCTCTCTCTCTCTACCCCCTATGGCGGCCCTGATGGGACACAGCCTTTCATTTGCTCATTGTGGTAATTGGTGTACATGTGGGAGGTACATGTGTTCTGCTCCCCCTCTGAGTCTGTCAGAGAATTAGAAAATGGGATTCTCTGAAGAGCAGTGTGCGTCTGCCTCCCTCATCCAAGATGACACATTTTCATTATTCGCTCGGTGACAGAACAGATTTCTCTGTCCTCTGGCCACCAGCATACATTATGATTTGCAATTGGGAAGATAATTCATATTGTGATTAATTTTATTAATTTTTTTGCCAAAATACATTAAAACAAATGAATGGTAAATTAATAGGTTCTGCAATTATTCTGTTTTTTTTCTTCTTCTTCTTCTTTTTTTGTTGCTACAGGTCATTCTCAGCTCGGATGCAGAATAATAAGCGATACAATCTCTTTACAACTAAACGCAGCGTTCAAATTGGTTTACAAATTAATTAGCCCTATAGAATTAACTAAAAAAGAAATGCACTTCTTTTTCTCCCTGAAGGATCATTAATTCATGTCACCTTTTCCCTGTTATATTAAATCCCCTTTTTAAACCAAGTGGCACGGTGGCAATATTCATAATCATCAGGTATAAGCTGGATTTGAAGGGTACATATAGGATTTTTATCTTTTTAATTGATTTGTTTATTGGTAATGATTCTGCCAAACAGCAACACTGTATGTACTGTAGCCATAGTTATATATTTTTTTAGGCAAATTATGAATCATTTCCACTGATCTTCTATAGAAAATATAACATATTTAGAACCTTCACATATGTATCACATGAATTTAAGGTAGTTTAACCACAACCACAATCAGGTGACTAGGTTATCAGGTGTTTAGCTTCTTACTGGTTATGATTAGATTTAGCCACTGGCTTATTAATGTGATATAAACAAACTCAATTACTGAGATGGTTGAGCAACAAAACGGATTTTTCAATTACAGGGAAAAATGTATTAAATTAGGTTTGGCTAAGAAATGCCAGATACCTAGAGTAGCTGTACTGCAGCCACTGCAGGTTGGTCTGGGGCCATTTGATTTTTCATGGTATTCATATTCTACTCACAAAAACATGTAGTTACAGCACCCACTTACAGTTTCACAATGTTTCACAACAGTAAGTTGGACTGAGAATGCAGTTTTGGAAACGTGTATTTTGTTGGCTCTCTTTGGAGACATAAAGGGAGGGAGAAAAGTAGCAGCATTCTTTTTTTTCTATGGTGCCACCTTAAGTGAAAATAAGATCTGCGTTTTGGGAAGCAGTAATAGTAACATTGGTGTCCTACCATCGTGTAAACTCGAGGTGATGCTCAGAATTCATGTGAAAAGCCTTTTAAATTTAAATGTCTATACATTTCGTGATCTCTGAAGAAAACATGAATATGAGACACGGCACAGAGCACAACTGTCTAAAATAATCTGAGTTCAAAATGTGTCTGTGAAAAATATTGGACGTATAAATATATATTTAACCCTTTGGCATCCTATTCTAGAGAGAATGAAAGACTTTGTGATCTGCAATCATTGGTTGGAGAATCGCTGAGGGGGAGAACAGAGAAAACAGCCAGACCACTGACCTCTCATCGAGGGAGCATCCTGTACACAGCGGCCTCAGACGAGGGCTCGCCGCAGGGGGAGACGCAGACATAGACGTGGGGGGTGGGTGGTGAGGCGCAGTGGTGGTGGTGGTGGTGATGGTGGTGGCGGGGGGGCTGTTGCTGGAAGAGCAGCGGGGAAGGTGAGGAGGAGAGAGGCGAGGCGAGGCGAGCTCTCGAGAGCCGAGGTTATTGGGTTAGGGGGAAGGAGCGCGAGTTGAAAGAACAGAGGAGGCGCAGCGAGGAGGGGGAGGAGGAAGTGGGTGGTGGTGGTGGTGTTGGGGGGGAGTGCTTTGTTTAGGGAGGAGAGGTGAGGGAAGTGGTGTAAGAGGTGGCGAGGAGGAGTGATAGCGAGAGAAAAGGAAAAGGTGCGATGTTGGGATTAAAGCTGAAACGAGCAACATATGGAAAAGGTGAAAGGGAGCCGGAGAGAGGGTGGAGGTGGAGGAGGAGGAGGAGGAGGAGGAGGAGGAGGAAGGAGGACGGCAGCAGGCAGTGGGGAAAGAGGAGTGACACAAATCTTAGATTTAAAAAAATAAAGGTAAATAAAGCAAACTGCTCTTTGCACCTGGCTTCAAACTACAACCTAATGTAACATATGTGATCCCAGATAAACTGCAGGTGTAAACACACCCGAGGCAGTTCACATGTAGTAATTGTGTACACAGAAATAAACTGGCAGGCAAGGTGGAGGGCGGCTCAGACTTGCTCTTGTCAATATTGATTTATGAGGATAGTTGTAGCCCGAACAGCTGACTGAACAAGACTTCCTGTCAATATTAATTATCTCTTAAATATTATCGAGGGAAGTCGTGTTCAAAGCAACCGGAGGGGAAACAGATCCCGAGGCGCACGTATGTAGAGAAGATGGATTCTAATATGACATGTAGCCCCGCTCTGAATCACAGGAGGCCCTATGTTAATCCAGGCAAGAGAGAAGGTTTAAGAGGTAAGGGCAATTTTTGGAGAGGGAGCTTATGTTTGTCCTTTCAGGTTTATTAGATAGGAGGAGTGGTGGGGGGTTTGGGTGGTGGGGGTTGGGAGCAGAAGCCACAAATCGGATTGGATGCGGAGACACGGTGGGCATGTGCTTTAAATCGACAGGAGGATGCCTTATGAGGAGGTTAAAGTGGGCGCTGGAGGATGGAGATACGGGCGGAGAGGGGAGGATGAATAGAGGAGAACAGGTGCTGGTGGGAGGGGGTGGGGGGATGTGGAGAACAGCAGGGTGTGAGGTGAAAGGGTGAGGGTGGCAGCGGTTCACACAGGGGGGTCAAAGAACCTTTGCTGGGTTCAGGTTTTGATTCAACCCTTTCTTCCCTGGCTCTCCGGACCAGGCCTCGAGCACTTTTCTCTGGCCTTCAAATTGTCCCCGTCCTTTCATTTTTTTTCATTTTGTTTCCTTCCCTTTTCTTCATATTATCTGGATTTTTTTACTTCCTGATACAAGACTAGTATTCAGGCAAATAGACTGAATCAACAGGGTCTGAAATAGTGTGGAGGATCATTTACTCTTTAAACTTAAATCTTGATCTTTAACATCAATGTTAAAATGTATCTTAAAGACCCAAGAATACCCATTTTCTTACTATGTGTGACAGGTTTCTTACATGAACACAGTCTTCTGCCAAACTGAACACTTTTGGCCACTGGAAGTCAAATCAGAATTAGTATTAAATGTATAAGCTGGGAAAGTCTATAAAAGATGGATTGAGCTGCATTATGGTTAATGTAGGATCCAGTGTTTTTGAAGCTGAACTCATACTAAGGACCAAACATCTGGATGTCAAATTTTTTCATTTTTGTCTTAGGTTCCCCAACTTCAATACTAAATTGCTGAAGTGCTCCTTTAATGTTAAAGTGAACTACTTAAAATCTGAAACCATGTATTCAGGGGCTTTAAACTTTAACCCTGACCTTATTCCAGAGCTCTAAACCCAGCACCAGGTAGAAGTGTAGCAGCTTGAAGTGATGACCCACTTACAAAAAAACATCCTCTCTCAGAAGAACTAAACCTCACACTGTTTCTCACAAAGACAAGTACAACAACACACACGTACAGTACACAGACACACATACACACACACACACACAAACACCAGTCCAGACTAGGACATCAAGACAATGTTTTTGCGCTCCTGCTGGTTTTCACCAGCGGCGACAAGCACCTGTGTGGCGTGTGCAACAAAGGTTCCTAGCAACAGTCGTCGAGGAGCGACATCGTCAGGATGCACACCTGTTTGATCTGTCGGGACCCTCTATTATAAGTGGCCCCGGTAACCATGGCGACCAGGATATGGGATGGATGCATGTGGTGCTATTGAATGGCCTTGGATTATAAACACGCATGCACATACAGAGACACACACACAGACACACATGCATCCACAAACTTAAAGAACACACATCATGCTTGAAGAAGTACGCCGCACACATGCACACGCACTTACAGGCATGCACGCACACACATTACACACACATGGACACGCTCAACAAACAGGCACACGTGCAATGGGAGAAACCAAATTCAAAGAAGGACTAAATTGCAAACCTATTAAAGCCGTACATAAGGAGGCAGAGCTGTGGATCGACTCGGAGGAAGCCGGGTTTCACACCTGCGATACGGACTCGTAACAGACTTCGCACACGGAGAAACGTGCGGAAAAGGTCTCACATTCAGAATAAAATGAAATAGCAAAAACGTGCACGTAGGCTGACTCCAAACATTCCAAATCAGAGAAACAACACAACGCAATGTGTGGAGAAAAACAAGGCAGCAGATGGCAGACATGCTGACAGTTACTCACAGCGTGCAGGTGGACGGGGAAGCGTTTTGCCTCTCGCTTACAGAACTCTGTGTCGACCTTGGAGTGAACAATGTGAATCTTAACTGCAGTAGTAATTCACACGAAAATAGACATACAAATCTGCGCACAGAGACACATAATCATCAGTGCAGTTACATTTTCTATAGACTGAAAGGCCTGAGAAAAGTGAGTATTTCAATGCAATCAAACATGAACAACGCTGCTATGTGAGCTTTTCCTCTACGTTCCTGTCTGATACACTGGATTGTGAATAGTTACCAATTAAGATGTTTGAAACTGTAAGTGCTGCTCTGCTTTGTCGTCGTGTGTATGTACTGTCAGGCCTGAGGCATTGAAATGTAAATGAAGCAACAATCTATGTTGTATTCAGATACATTTACATATAGAGATGAAATACATCTGTAAAAGCTCTCTCTGTGCACATTAAACCATGCTATTCTGTACATACGTCACAATAAATATGCATACAAACCAATTAATAGAATCACTGTGATGGAATTGTATTTACAATACAATATAATAAGCATGTAAGTTTCTTAGCTTGTCCCTGACTAAGAAAGTTAATCAACAGATCTTGAATTATTCTTCCTCACATTATCTTACTGAAAATACATGCTGGAATTTACTCCACCAAAGAGTGTTTTTTTCTTTCTTTTTTTTTTTAGCAATGTTAACATGCATTTTGTGTTCAGACAGTACACATATGATTGATTTATTTATTTTTTGTGACCAGTTTTTTATTTCATTTAATTTAAGTGGAAGCGACAATACACGGTAATTAGACAGCATACTTACAGTGGGCATAAACAATACAGTCAGTGATGCATGAATGTAGATGTGACTTGGATACATACATCGCTAATCATCTCCTCATTGTGTCTGTCATTTTCCACCTGACTTGTAACCCTCTGATCACATGATTCCTACTAACCACAACCATCCCGTATAGCTTTTTTTGTTTGTTTTTTTGACAATTCTGGCTAATTCTGGTCCAAATTCTGTCATCAATTCTGATTGGTTTTAATTAGTTCATGTTGTACGGTCTTTTCTCCTTCATGGATCAACAGCAAGTCCTCCCTTAAACAGTTAAGATGGCTGTCTCCTTTAAACTGTTATGTATGTGGAACAGGGAAGTGGAAGAGGCCAACTGGGTGTGCCAGAGGGGAGTCCTAGTTAAATCTAACAATTTTTGGACTTTATATTTTGTTGTTTATGTTCGATAGTTTAATTAACTGTAAATACTGCGCTTATTTATATGTTGGTATATTTTGCTGAATCCAAATTAAATTGTATTTAAAGGACCAGCGTGTAAGATTTAGTGCCATCTAGTGTTGACGTTGCAGATTGCAACCAATTGACTACTTCTCCCCTTTCAAGCATTTGGAAGAACCTTAAGGTGGCTTCCAAACTCACAAGAGGCCCTCTCTAGAGCCTGTTTTTAGTTTGTCTGTTCTGGGCTACCATAGAAATAGCAGTGTGACATGGCGGGCTCTGCAGAAGAGGACCGGCTCCCTGTGTAGATATAAAGCTCTCATTCTAAGGTAATGAAAACACCACAATTCTTAATTCCATGGGATTATACACCAAATAAAACCTACTTATGAATATTAAATTCCATTTCTACCAAGTCTGTTCTGTTAGATGCCAACAAATTCTACACACTGCATCTTTAAATGACTATTTTTCCTTTGCACATTTGGCATCCTTAAGCTTTACCGTGGGGGCCCCTGACACTCAGAACTCAGAAGTGTAAACACATGAATAAACATGTAATCTACACTACAATGCACAGAAGCAGTCGTGCATATGACGCCGTTCATGTCTCTGACCTTCCAGTTTCCGAGCACGATCGTTTATTTGCATTAATCTGTGTTTAACGTTATGCCGACAGTTCTTTGTGAGCGCTATTGAAACAAATCCTTTTCTTATAATTGTGCAGAGGGGCGAGCCTGACAGCTCAGATGTTATAGTCTGTCAGAGAACAGACAGCCACGTCCTTTATTCTACGAGCCAATCATGACTCACAACCTGCATGTCATGAGGACCGAGCAGCTCAAGCAAAGCTCCGTTTTTCTTCTCTGCTCCGTCTTAAACAACTCGCCTTTCATAAGACACATTTTCTCCGCACGGGAGGAAAAAAAAAAAACCCCAATGCTCATGACTTCGACCGTCAGCTAATCAGTCAGTCAACATCAATGTTCTTTCCGGCCTGTGCTTCTTTAACCAGACAAGAATAACAAGGAAGGTGCCACAGCTCGCTATCAAATGTCAGACCAGATGAGGAGATTTTCATTCAGTGGGGGTTTGAGAACTACACGGCTGCCTGCCTGGCTCATCTGCACAGTCTCACTTACCAGTTGAAATGACTGTCAATAAGCCACTGTTTGATCTGATCACACACTGGCTCCAAATAAATGACAGGTAATCAGTTTACCGCTCGTTAGTCCATTTTGATAATGCTTCTCGTTTGTGCAAAGTGAGCCTGGTGTTCACTGCTGTTTTTTCTCCGACTAGTCGTAATTAGGATGTTTCACCATCTGTCAGTTCAGGATTTATTTAATTCATTCACTTTTCAGTTGAGTTCGGTGATTATTTTTCGAGGCCGACGTTGCCAAGAAAAGACTTGACTACTGAAAAAAGCATCACTTGAAAAAATAAACAGCCCGTTTTCTCCGGTTATTTTATGTATCTACGATATTTCCAATTTATTTCACAAGATAAATTTTACATCGCGGACCACAGTTATTATCCATGAACCTGACACAATGCTGCTGCATGAGAGGATCGTGATTCTATTTGTAATCTGCTAGCATGAAATGATAAGTTTTACATTTCACGCTTTCATTTTCACGCAAACACGCTTTTAGGAAGTAAAAACTAAAATGAATTGCATCACAGGAACGGGTAGACAGTGTGTTGTTAGCAATGTTGTCTAAGAGTAAAACATCTCTGATGGAAATAACATCAGAAGGCAGTTTTTAATCTGCGTCTAAGTAGCTTGATGTTAGCGCCAATGGACTTTTTTTGTATTGTTTGGTCACTTGTTCAATGAGCTAAGTGGCAGGACAAGACTCGAGCACTTCAAACTGCCTTGTTGAAATGTGCTATACTAATACATTTGACTTGCTTTGAGTCTGTTTTCTTTAAAGCACTGAGGCATTAACAGGAAAGCTAATGTTGCTGCTAGCGTGACTGTCAGTCTGTGACAGAACAGTAATGTTATTAGTTCATATAAATACAGTCAAAAATTCAATTATTCAACTGAAATGTTTCAGATATAGAGCTAACAGCACTTTGGAAGCGTTATGATTAAAAAAAGATTTTTTTTTTTTCCCCCTTGGGTACATTGCTCTTAGTTTTTTCTCTAACAAAAACACAGGATATGATTAAAGGAGCGTATACTGTGTGTGCGCTCGATAGTTCACACACAAAAAAAACCACACACACACACACACACACACAGATAGATATTCAAATCTAAAAGCCTACAGCAAACATAGCGACTACATCTTGAAAAGAATATCCGAGGTGCAACATCATATTTCATCAACATCTGCAATTTGGTATTTGACTTACTTGTTAAAACTGACCTCTAACAGCACAGACTCAAAGAAAACATGACCTCACTTTCCCTGCGTCAGTAAATCACCGGAAGGCAGCTCCACAAACCCTGACAAGCCTGTTGCTCCAGGACTCTTGCTCATACATCCCTCACCCCCCACTTCATTTTTTTTCTTTTTTTTCTCTCTCTCTCTCTCTCTTTCTCTCTCTCTCTCATCCTCAAGTGACCCACTCCTCTCGCCTCTCCTCCTCTCCTCTTCTTCATCCTCCAGCAAATGAAAAGGCCACATCAAACAATGGATTTAGCCGGGAAACAACGGAAGAAGATGGAGAAATGAAGCAGGGACAAAAGAGGGGGAAGGGGGCGGTGGTGTGAGTGGAGGTACAGTATAGAGGTGGAAGAGTAGGGGGGAGGAGGGGGAAAGTGAGAGGACCAGGTCTAGAAATACGGGATGATGAAGGGTAGCTGTGGTGGCAGTAAAGAATATGACCTAATGCTTCAGACCTTTAACGTGATATAATGTGACATTTTAGGCAGATTCCCATATTTCCCCACATTCCCATTCATTTTTTCTTCATATATATCCTTCTGAATTTAACTGATTGAGATCATTTATTTGGTTATGTATTTTCAATTTGCACGTTCAACTTTATATCTTTTATTTTCCTCCATTATCTTTTTCTAACTGTGTTTTAATGCTGATATTTATCATCTCCTGAATATTTCAGAGTAGTTTCTTTTCCTATTGAGACTAAAAGAAGCTCATAAATAGGGAATTTTAACATCCTGTTCCTATGTATTCTCAATTTTTTTTTTTTTTTTTTTGCTGCTGTTACCAATTTCCCAACAGGCCTCGTGGAGCAGAGCTGCAGTAGTAACACAGAGAAAGCTCAGATGTTGTTTTTTTCCCAGGCAGTATTTGAAGAAAAGGCCACGCCAGAGAAACAGGGACACCTTGTTTTCACGGCTTTACAAAGAGGGCTTTTTTTTTTTTTTTTTTTTTTTTTGAAGTTGAAGGAATGAAAGAGATCTGACACTGTAATAACTTTGCCGGGAGAAGCGGAGAATCAATCCCGATCCTGCCTCAGCTGGAACTGATGCAATGTCGGCCACTGAGCTTGAAGGGGAAGTGAGGAGGCAACAGGAGGATAGGAAGAGGAGGAGGAGGAGGAGGAGGGAGGACAGGTAGTGAGGGGAGGAGAGGAGGAGCAGGAAGGCACAGGGCAGAGAGAGAGCGAGGGAGTGATGGCAGCGAGTCTCCCACCAGCGCTGTCACAACCACACGCTCGGCTGCTGTTGCCGCTGATTGTGATTGCTGTTCAAACAAAGCCGACAGCTGCCACAAACATCTCCTGCTTAATATGACACACGTGTACGCTCACCTACGGACACTCGCACGCACACGCACACACACACACCGATATTGCTCGCATGTTACTCTTTGCTGTCCTGCTTTATAGCACCCTGTTATCTTTCCTTCTCGTTCTTGCTGTCTGATAAGACCGGGGCCACTGTGATTGCCCTCTGCTCTGTAAAGTATGACAGCTCAATCACTCATCAAATCAAGATGTTCCCTCGTCACCATGGACTACACATGTCCTCTATCACACACTTTTTTTCTGCTTTTTCTTTTTTTTTAATTCTTATATTTCACGTTTGAAGCATTGTCCATATTTCCCTCTAGAGTATAGAACAACATTCTGCTCTGATTGGGGAAATTCCACCTGCTTTAATCCTCTCTTCCTCCAAAGAAGGAAGATTTCTACCTGAACAGCATGGCTTCACTGTCGCTCCCTGAGCTGCAACAATTAATCGATCAATCTATTTTGATCATTTTTGTTGGTTCCAGCTGCTCAAATAAAAGGATTTGCTGCTTTTCATGCTGCTTTTTTATCTGTTAGTTTTCCTGGTGAATATATAGCATTATGGTGTGTTAGCCTATCTGAATTATTTTTTAATGACTAAATCAAAAACCAAACTAAACCATATCATTGTAAACTGAATGTCTTTAGACAGTTTTTTTCAGATGAAACCTTTTTTTTTTTTTTAAAGGAAATTGTGATGCTCACTTTTCACAGCTTTTCTGATGCTTTATAGACCCAGCCATCAATCGATTAATCAACAAACAAAAAAAGAAGATCATCATTCGCTGGAGCCCTAATCGTAGCATTCATATAACACTGTAACACCTTCACTTTACAGGCCCCCTTTCCACTCAGTATGCATCTGTACACACACATGACCAAACCAGTAATGACCGGCGGTTTATCTAAAATGCACAGATCGCTGTACCAAGGGAGTCTATTTTGTGTTCTTTTTAAATATATATTTTTTATTTTGAAATCAAACACTGTTGTCTGCAAAAGAGGCCCAAAAAAAAAAAAAGCCTGCAGTTTCTAGACAATCTGCTGAAGCTGATAATGACTCGGGGCAAAGAGAGATTAGTTATGCATTCAAAGCATGTTCACTTAATAGTATATAATTCACACAGCTTGTCTTTTTTATACTCCACAGATAGCAATAATCGTAACATCAACACAAATGCACTGAAGGCTCTCTGTCTCTTCCTCTGTCCCTCTCCCTCTCCCCCACTCTTTCTCTCTCTCCTGTGCTTTCCTGCTGTTTTTCTCTCTTTTCTGTCTGCCACACACACACACACACACACACACACACACACATACTCTCCTCCACAGCAGTTGTACATTATGGAGTGGTAACCAAGCAGCATCTAATTGCAATAATTGGAAGAATGTACCGAGCGGCCTGTTTGAACACCTGTTAGCACTGAATTTCTCTCATGGCTACAGATTGTATGTGCTGTGTCACACCATTTGGTGTGTGTGTGTGTGTGTGTGTGTGTGTCTGTACATGTGGGTGTATGTATGTATCCGTGTGCAAGCCTCAGAATGCGTTAACCTCCCCCTCACCACCACCACCCTCCCCCTCCAACACGTCCACGCTCATGTAGATGGGGGGGGGGGTATGTAAATAAGGGATTCTGGCGGCGCTCCAGTTTCCATTTTGACACCTCAGACCCTGCCAGAAGGAGGCTGCCTGTCAATGACACATCCCAAGGCAATTCACCCAGAATAATTTGGGAATTTGACAAAAATGAATAATATGCATGAAACATCTTGGCCTTCACACTTCTTATGCTGTCATCACTAGTCCACTCTCTCTCTCTCTCTCTCTCTCTCTCCCCCTCTCTCTCTCTCTCTCTCTCTCTCTCTCTCTCTCTCTCTCACTTTCTTTTTTTGTGTGCCACTTTCAGCTCATTTTGACAGCTGTAACATACTGAAATAACAAATCCAGGATTAAGTTTGTTATGAGAAGCTCTGACAAAGTAGAGAAACATTCTGTCTGCAGTCAAATATTGCCTACAAAATCAACTGGGTGAGGTGAAAGCAGACCTGTTGCACAGTTTTTTTTTTCTTTTTCGTTTTTTTCCCCAAGTGTATTTGAAATTCAGCGGGTGTCATTTCCTCCCTCTCTTCACCCTCCTCCCCCTCCTCCCCCTCCCCCTCTCATGTCCTTGCTGGGGGGCATCTGGCCAGATGTGTGGAGCTGTCCAACACTCTGGTGCTGAAATCTCTATTCACTCTCCTCCTGCCACACACAGACAGACAGACACACACGCACGCACACACACGCACACACACAAGCAGCCGCCTCTCTCTCTTTCCTTCCTTTTCACGCTCATAAAAGCTATAATTTCAACCACAGCTTTCAGCAAGCCAGAAAAAAAAAATTAATTTCAAGGACAAAGAAATAGAAATAAAGTGAAAATCTTGTATGAAGCCCCTGCAGGAGCTCCTCAACTGCACTTCATTTTTACCGCTGCAGCTGTCCCTTCACTCTTTAAACACCCCCATCCCCCTCAGCCCCGTTCCCTAAAAAAGACAAATGAAGCTCTTTCTCGTTTTCTCTTTCTCTTCTTTTCTCTCCTGTGTCCGACCTACAACAGACAAGCCACGCTATTGATTGAATCGGAGGGCTTCAACATTGAGCTGTTGTCATTTGACCCCAGGAAGCCTAAACAGGCTGTGAGGCGGGCTGCTGATAATCCATGGCAGGTAAGGACCCGGGGACCACGCTGCTCTGTCTGCAGGAGGCCCCCCCTCCCAAGATAAAGAGCTTTCTCCTTTTTTTCCCCCTCCAATCTAATTACGCAGCCATTATTGCTAATTGGGGCACCGTCGTCTTGAGATCAATACATGCACTTTAAACAGTGGCTGCCAGGCGAACACGAGGCTGAGTCTCACTTTTTATTGTAAGAGGGATGCTTAGAGAGTGGGAGCTACTCTAAAGTATGGATTCTAACACTTGACATGTCTGTTATATAAAGATCGATGGGTGCACATACCTGTTGATTTCTGGCAGGTCAGCCGGCGGTCCTCCTCCTCATCATCATCATCATCATCACCACCACCATCATCATCATCGCATCTAAACCACGAGGAGGAAAACAGAGGGAAAGATGTTTCATTCATATAATCGCTGATACAAATTGTTCAGATTGTTTCTGAGCTCCCTGCTTTGGCTTTTTGTTTTTTTAATTATATTTTAACTGTTCAAACGCGAGAAGAGCGCACTCCTTTCCCCTACAATCCACCCCTCCATTCTTTCTGTTTCTTCCCCTAAAATGAGAGCTTTCCTCCGGCTAGGATGCTTAGGAGTCTCCGGGCTCACCTGGCTGCTGTCAAGTCCGTGCTCCGCTGCTTGCTGCTGCTGCTGCTGGATGGAGAAGGATGGAGAAGGATGGAGAGCTGCGGAGCGTCTGGAGGGGGAACAAGCCTTCGGTGCGCTGCTGCCTGCTCCTTTAAAAAGCCTCCACTGGTCCAATAGGAGGTCTGTCAGCTTGATGGGACCTGACGTCACCTCCCCCGACCCCCACTGGATTTTAACTATAGGACAATTATATCAGGATTATTTCCACGAAGTAGAAGAAAAAGAAGAGGGGAAAAAAAGGTATTGAAACATCCGAGTCTCGGCACAAAACACGATTTTTAACATAAGTGCTTCTACAGTTCCCCGCTCATCTGTGAATGTGTGTCCAATTTTTAGATCTGAATTTTCCTTTTTTCTTGTCATGTGTTTTTTTTCATATCATATCTAAATCATGTCCGCTGATGAGGTGAATCCAGGTAAAAGCACACGGTCCTTTTCTTCTATTATCAGAAAAGAAGACAAAAAGAAGCAGGTGAGTTTCAAATTTGAGAGATGTGGATTGCGCAACAGGCTGCAGCTCAATACCAGAATATAACCTTCACATTTTTGTATTTATCTATTATATGAAATATTCTTTTGGCTCAAAATGAACAAGCTGTACAATGTGGGCACTTTTTCCAATTATATTTGTCTGTATTGTCAATCCTGGTTAAGTTCAGTGTAGAAAATCACAAAAAATTGGGAAATAAAGCCTTTATGTATCATATTTAAGAAGAAAAACATTTGTATTTATTTATTCTTTTTTTTTGGAGATGAGGTTGTCAATAAAGCATTATAGTTCAAAATGAAAAAGTAGTATGAAAGATGTCTATTTTGGAACCATGCGAAAGGTCTCCTAATCAACTAAACCCACAGAGGAGCCTTCAATCTTTCAACTGCAGAACAAACATCACATTAACACTGTTTGTGTGTGTGTGTGTGTGTGTGTGTGTGTGTGTGTGTGTGTGTGTGTGTGTGTGTGTGTGTGTGTGTGTGTGTGTGTGTGTGTGTAAGAAAAAAATTAATGACAGTGGTAACATGTTAAAAATGTGTGCATGGACCAACACAGCAGCAATAGATCCACCAGGGACACGAGCACCCACACTCTCCCAAACAAACACACTTTCATAAAAAAAAAAAAAAGAGGTTAGCAAGGACACAAATCATTCTTCCTGCTTTACTGGGTACCATTAACACCCAAGGCTGCATCATAGTGTGAGTGTCACAAGCCTGAAGAGCCAATTATGAATTTATGAATAAGATAGCCATGTGTATCTAAATTCATATTTTCCAGACCTTTCATCATTATTGATTATATAGTTAATGTGTTTTTTTTGTAAATGAGGTGTACATTGTACATCTTTTATTATTGTTCGGAGCCCTTTATTTTCTATGTACAAAGGTAGTGCAGCTGCAGTACTAGCTAAACGCAATATATTTGACATAGTACAATATGATTTCATATAAATAGGGAAAAAAACATTAAATTCCATGTAAATTCATGCACCTACTTTGCATTAATCAGCTTGGGATCCATAACTTAGTAAATACACACTTTGATGTATGGTTTACGGACTATACCTGTAAATATAATGAGGTGCATATGTCTTATGTACAATTCAGTGACCCTCCTCACTCTCGACCGTCACCTTGTTGCTCTCCAGCTGTACGCAGCAGCACTACAACAGTATCTAGAAGCCAATAAAGAAATTGAAAAATGATGTTGCATTGCATATGAACTCTGCTCGCTTAGCAGATGACAGCTACACATAATCTGTCACTGTGTGTCTCCCCGGCGGAGTGATGGCAGAAAGGCTAGAAAAGAGGTGTATTTTCAGACACAAATGAGCAATTTGTAAGGCCATTGTGTGCTGCGTGCATCATTGTGTTACCCCAGACTCAGAAACCATTGTGGGAAATGCTATTGTGTGGTGGAGTGCTTGTTTTTTTGTTGTTGTTTCTGTGGTTTTTTGTGTTGTTGTTTTTTTTTCCCCCGTGCAGCTTTTGAAATGGGTCTGCACACGTACAGACGCAGGCACACTTTTTGTGTAAGGGTTTTATTTTTCTGTCTTTTTGGGAACTTGAATGTAACCTGTGTTTAAGTGTGTTTCCTTCCATTCTACATCTAGGCTAGGTCTGAGCTCTTTCATGTGAGATTGTAGTAGTTTTCCAATGGCAGCGAGGACAGTGGATAGTAAAGGTGACAAAGCCAACTGTACCACTCTGACAGTTTACTGTGAATGCAGCGCACTGGCACTCTGAGCACTTACCACTACTCCACAGGTAGTATTGTTGTTCTGATGTATCGTGAGGTATATGATGTGAGTTCAAATCCCGACATACACCAAAGTGTTTCTTTATTTCTGAAAGTGAACTTTTTCCACACAGACTGACATCTCACAGAGGGCAGCCACCTATTCTTCAATGTAACTCTGCAGAAAACAATAACAGCCATGTACATATATCACAATCACATTGAAAAATATTATCAGCGTGTACACTGTGTACAATACATCATATTTCAAAATGATTTCAGGGAGTAGTGTAACATTTGTGGAAATACGCTTACTTGCTCTCTTTTTTCATTAGATGAGAAAATCAATACCACTCTTGTGTCTATATAGTGAATACGAAGCTACAAACACAAAGCTAGTTAGCTTAGCTTAGCTTGTGTTGTTTTTACACTTTTGGTTTTAACAGGTTAAACACACAAGATATAACATGTCAATAACTGAGCTTTAGAGATGTTGGTAGGCAGTTTTTGTTATTTCTGGACTTTGCCCAGCTAGCTGTGCCCCTGTTTCCTGTTTTCTATGCTAAGCTAAGATAACCGACTGCTGGTTGTAGCTTCATATTTATCAATCATACAAGAGTTGAATCATTGTTCTCATCTAACTCTCAGCAAGAAAGCGTGTATTTATGAAAAACGTCTAGCCGTTCCTTTAATTAAGTGGGAAAAAATGTACCAGAGAGCACAAATGTCAATGATGTGAGATGGGTTTTTTTCTTTTGTTAAATTCATTTTTCATTAGATCAAATGAATAACTTTATATTTTCTACGCAAAATACAAAATTACATCCAGCAAACTGTACAAACACACTCACATATGTTTTTATTGAAACTCAGCACAGTACAGCCACCTTTATGGCCTGATGTATTATAAGAAAGCGGAGGCACGAATGCTTAACGTAAGAGTAAACACTTGAAAGATGAAATTGAATAGAAAGTCCTCATAAAACAACACACACACACACACATACGTGAGCATTACATGTACGAGATATCTACAACAACCTCAAGCTAAGGAATCTAAAAAACGATGTGCCGTTTGTTAGATGAAATAATAGATTAATGGTCTCCCATGGGGAAATTTGGATAATGTTTCAGTTTTAGTATGGGGTTTTTTTTTCCCCAGATTGTTTTGCATGACCTACTGCTATGCTCAATTTTGACAAACAAAGCAGAGCTCAGGGAATTTGAAATATAATCACAACTGTCTTTCAGTGGTTTCACAGGTACAGAAACACTGCAGAGCTCTCAACAATACCAGCTCTTTCTACTATACTCGGCCTGGTCACCGGAAAAGTCTTCCACCTTTACTTCTTTTAACATGACTGTACTCACCTAATAAATAGCTGGCAGATGTGATCAAGTTTCATATTCATTAAAGGTGATAGCTTTGGGCCTGCAGCTGTGTGTGGAACAAGTCCCCGTGCTGCAGGATACAGCGCTGCTCATAGTTTCATAGTCACAATGTGGAACCGTGTGTGAAAGAAGCCAATAAACAGCTGCATTTTTTGGCTCAATGACAACACACAATTAGGTTTGTTCATTGGCTTTTGAAAGGTCTCATGAGCCCAGTGGGACAACCCGTAGAGCAGCATGAAATCCTGTAACTGATGAGAAAATGCCAAATGCACCAAAATTATGTGTCATGATAAAAAGCAACATTGGATTTTTTAAAAAGAGCAAAATTCCACATTAATGGTCTATATTTAAAATCTCGAAAGCAAATGCAGGAGCACTTTGGAACTGAGTCCTTTGGTTCAACATCTAACATAAATGTTGCTGAATGCACAACTACAACACATCAAATAAACATGTCTCAATTTACAAAACTGGACATGTTTAAAATAGGGCCAAACATGTAAAAACCCTTCTGAAATGATGTGCACAGTTAAATCATTTTTGACAAAAAGCTATATATTCATAGAGTTGAATATAACCGAGATTGCACTTACAGTACAGTTTGACTGAAGCAGGCCCAAACATCATTACACAGAGACCTTCCAAATCCATAATTTTGTCTCTACAGTTTATACAGAAGGTCCTGTAAGCATGGCAACCACTCCAAATATCACACACACACACATACACACACAGGAAACCATCAGGTACATGTTGTACACCTACGCACTCAGACACACAAACAGACATGTGCACACGTATAAAACTCTACACTGTAAAATCCTTCAGGGAGCGTAAACTAAAAACCTAAATTCTATAAAAATGTATTTGCAATAGAAAATGAGCACATGCAAGCCTCAGATTATGATTCAAAGCAGTGCAATTACAATAAAATTCATTCAAAACAGTGTTTGGTGCTAAAAAATGATAATCATTATCACAGTTATGCTGAAGACACTCTAATTTACGTAGATTTACTCATTATGAAAATGCATTGTGGAAATAAATATCTTGCAATTAAACAAAGACAAAACAGAAGTAATTTTCTTTGGGAGCAAAAATGAGAAGCTCAGAGTTGCTGCTCACTTATAGCACTAAAAACAAAAGAGCAACAACCTTGGTTTTTTAATCGACTCTGATTGATTCATGATTTTATCTCCAAAAGAAACTGATAATTGCAATGAACTTCTGACAGGACTTCCTTAAAGATCAACAGGCACCTGCAACTTCAAAATTCAGCTGCAAAACCAAAAGAACACCCTATATATCCCTAGTTCTTAAATCTCTACACTGGCTGCCACTGAGCCACAGAATTGATATAAAGTCTTATTACTTATTTATAAATCTCTACATGGTCACCTGATTATATGACTGATATGCTTGAGGAATATAACCCTGAGAAAGCTCTTAGATCATTGGGAAGTGGACTGCTAGCGATGCCTAAAGTCTGAACAAGGAGAACCAGCTTTTAGTCTTTATGCATCACAGCTAGATCCAGCTGCCAGATAGCTGCCCAAAACCTTATTGTTCTCGAGAGCTTTTAGGTAAATGTCTTTAAAACTCCAGGTCTTATTATTGTTGTATTATTATTGTTCATCTATTTATTTAGTTATTTCTATTTGTCTATTTTACTTACTCATTTTCAATCATGTATAGATTTTATCTTTTCGTTTTAACATTGAATTGTGTTGTTTTAATGTTGAATTGTGTTGTTTTAACGTTGAATTGTGTTGTTTTAACGTTGAATTGTGTTTTAACGTTGAATTGTGTTGTTTTAACGTTGAATTGTGTTGTTTTAACGTTGAATTGTGTTCTTTTAACGTTGAATTGTGTTTTAATGTTGAATTGTGTTTTAACGTTGAATTGTGTTGTTTTAACGTTGAATTGTGTTGTTTTAACGTTGAATTGTGTTGTTTTAACGTTGAATTGTGTTTTAACGTTGAATTGTGTTGTTTTAACGTTGAATTGTGTTCTTTTAACGTTGAATTGTGTTTTAATGTTGAATTGTGTTTTAACGTTGAATTGTGTTGTTTTAACGTTGAATTGTGTTGTTTTAACGTTGAATTGTGTTGTTTTAACGTTGAATTGTGTTTTAACGTTGAATTGTGTTGTTTTAACGTTGAATTGTGTTCTTTTAACGTTGAATTGTGTTTTAACGTTGAATTGTGTTGTTTTAACGTTGAATTGTGTTCTTTTAACGTTGAATTGTGTTTTAATGTTGAATTGTGTTTTAACGTTGAATTGTGTTTTAATGTTGAATTGTGTTGTTTTAACGTTGAATTGTGTTTTAATGTTGAATTGTGTTGTTTTAACGTTGAATTGTGTTCTTTTAACGTTGAATTGTGTTTTAATGTTGAATTGTGTTTTAACGTTGAATTGTGTTTTAATGTTGAATTGTGTTTTAATATTGAATTGTGTTGTTTTAACGTTGAATTGTGTTGTTTTAACGTTGAATTGTGTTGTTTTAACGTTGAATTGCATTGTTATAACATTAAATTGTATTGTTTTAACTTCTGTACAGCACCTTCAATCTACTTCTGTGCTCTATAAATTAAACTTCCTTGCCTAAGTATAGCAGCTGTTAGCCACTACATTGAAAACACACTTGGAATTCATAATCATAATCATTCACTATGAAAGTCTTATTGTTGCTCTAGTGTTTAACATATGGATATGAGAGCATTAACTCAATTATGAATAATTTATGAATTTTATTATTTTATATATACACATATGTATATTAATTTCTCGATTAAATAAGAGTGGACCATTTTCTAATCTTGACCACCACTTGACCATTCTTGGAACAACCCTCCCCCACTTTACAATGATGACTGAAATCTCTTTTTTTATTGATTTGCTAAACAATGGCCGCTGATTTCAAACAGAAGTAGTCAAAAGCAGGCTTGTCATTTCTCACAGGTGCCCCATCAACCAACTGTCGCTTGCAGATTTCATCAGCAAGCTAGCTCATTAAGCTAACGTTAGCTCTGCGACTCCGTTGAAAACTCTGTCTCAGTTGACTTTTTAAAGTTTCAAGTCAACTCATTTAAAAAATGAGAGCCCAAAATGGATCTGAAATACATAATTAATGGCTACATAGCTTATGTTATATGATACAAAAAGACTGAGTTATGCCAAAGTCCATTATTTAGTTCTTACCATGTGTCTGTTTGTCTGCTTAGTGTCAATGCAATCAATTTTTTATTGTTTAAATGTTAAAAGAGGATAAGAAGTCCTTGGTTGGATGCGTTTAGCAACACTGGAATAACATTTCAATAAAAGGTGGTTTTATGGAAGCCTGGCCTTTGTTGACCTCATCAGAAACCATGTCTAATGGTCCAACTCTTTCAACTGGTTAACACCTATAAATGTGTGTAACTCAATATTGTGTTTATACAGAAATGTAAAATTATGTGTATTCTACCTTTGCTTTGGATGTACAGTACCATACCCTTTTGTCTTCATTCATTTTCTCCATTGGGTGGTTCTTCCTTTTCTCCTCCTCAGGCAAAACAGGTGCAGGCACATAATACAAATCAGATTGTGTTAGTGAGTCCCCCTGTTTAACCTAACTACCCTCCCCAGATCTAAACTTAACCATAATTCCGGTCTCAGCCTAAACACTACCCTTTTTTTTTTTTTTTTTTTTTTTTTTTTTTTTTACTAATGCCTGCATATACACACACACGAGTACAAATCCACACAGACAATTGTTGAGTCCTGATGTTTTTAATCAACAGTTGGGCCCCGCCCTGGCAGATAAGCGTCTGGTTACGTTTCTGTAAAGAGCAGTGGAGAAGGCAGGGTCACCTCAGCAGATGGCCCTATCAGTGTTGGGTAAACCAGCGGCCAGCGCAGCCGTGTTTGGCTTAACGGCCTATAAGTAATTCATTGTGTTCACTGAGAAGGAGCATCTGTCGACCCCTCGGCCCTGGAGACGCACACATACACACACGCAGTTATGCATAGATGCATAGATAAACATACTTACATGAGCATTTCGGTCACATGCACAAATGTGGGTACACACACACACAGACACAGACACACACACACACAGACAAACACACAGCTTTCAAGCTCATTTGTAGTGGGCAGTGCAGGTGGCTGAGGAAGAGGGAAGAGGAGAGGTCTTTGTTCCATATGACCTGCTCTGATCAGATAACCACCACTGATCTTAGTTAATACTCACTAAGAACTAATTTACCTGCAAACGCAAAGGCAGGTCTGAAAACAGGAGAGACAGATAGAGGGGAAGATAGATGATGTAGAAAAAGAAGGGGGGGGCAGAGAGATGCAGCTGCAGCTCAACAGGAGGTCCAAAGCACACAACAAAAAAAAGTCCAAATACTGGATTTACACTTTTACACTAATGGTTTAGTCAATTTATGTTGTCTGTCACTTATGGTCTTTATTGAATAAACTCTTGTACAATCACACCTAACCCTTTCATATTATGTCTTCTTAGTCTGTAAACAATTTCACGCATAAACAGCAAGCACTATTATAATAATCACATGCGCAGGCTATTCCTTTCCACACGAACATCAACTTGTATTGCGCCTCTTTATTCATAAGCATGGCTGAAAACACCTGCAACACGGAAAGTCATCTGAAAAGCGGCGTTGTGGTGATGTGATAGTAATTTCACAAATTGCTTTTAATTGATGCAGGAAAAATGAGGACTTATACTTGTGGTTGGAAAAAGGAACAAAAGCTAATAAAGGTTGAAACAGCTTCCATGACAGGATTTCTTATCTCACTCATATTTGTTGAAAGGATAAGGCTTTTGGATGTTTCTTATTGACAACAAATCTCATGAAAAGACTCATAACTAACAGGTGTATGTGTTTCTTATTCATCTATGACATAGAGATTCGCAGCTGTCCAAAAACGAAACAAAAAACATGAATGAGCCACGCTGTAGCACATATTACCGTGAACATAGTCACTCTGATTTATTTGGACTCAGTTCCACACAGACACACTACACTACTGCCAGAAATACTCACTACAGCAACAAGTGCCTATTAATACATGACTAAAAATAGTCACAAATGTATTATTTATCCTAATTGTGAAAATGAAACTAAACAAATATGACTGAAGATTTACATCCACAGTAAAAACAGGGGATGGGGCCACAGAAAGTATAAGTTATAAAGTATCCAGAAGTGGATTGAAGTATTATTGGTCTTTTTCTGTGATTTTATTACAATAAGAAAATAACACCAGCTTTATCCCTTTAAATGATATTAAAACTATGAAAAGCTTTCTTCCACGGGCCTTTTCCACACCAGACATTTTGACTAATATTTTGACTAATGTGTGTTGCTAATGACATTAACGATGGCTTTGCTCTATTCAAATGTCTCAGTGAGTCATAACAGTCAAGCAGCATGCACCATATCAGAACCCTGAAACTGAAGCAGCTTTCATTTTATTATTTATACCCATGCTTTCCCAGCTGTATATAATACACCTATACCATGTCATGTCTTACTGGAATACAACAGCTGAACCACAAGCGGTAGTTTTAACAAATGGGTTATTTTCAGCACCTTTCAACAGGGTTGCCCCCTGTCTCCCCTGTTATTCACCCTAGCTATTGAGCCACTTGCTATGGCAATTCGCAAAAACATCAATTTGAAAGGAATTAGGGTCGGAGATATTGAACATCGCATAGGCCTATATGCAGATGATGTAATCCTGTTTTGTTCTAACTTGAAGCAGACTATACCCTCCTTACTTGAACTGATGAGCGCCTTTGGTGTCTTTGCAGGTTACGAGATAAATAGCACCAAATCAGTAATATTATTTATGAATGAAAATGAGAGACTCAACCCGCCAATTCATACTCCCTTTGTGGTCTCATTAAAATGTTTTGTGTATTTAGGTGTAGTGATCACTCCTACAATAGATAAAGTTGTTTCAACAAATTACAACCCCCTAACAGACAAAGTTACACAGCTTATAAATAATTGGACAAAACTGCCTATATCTATAATCGGGCGCATCAACATCTTGAAAATGTCAGTTTTGCCAAAGTATTTGTATCTCTTCCAATCTATTCCACTTGCTCCCCCACCTTCATTTTTTCCTTCACTTAAAAAGCTTTTCTCCAACTCAGGCTCAGGCTCTCATTGTTATAGCTGCCATATGATAGAGGTGGATTACAGGTACCAAATCTTTTGTGGTATTATTGGGCAGCCCAAATCAGATCAGGAATGTTTTATTTTGTGAAAGACCATCCCCCAGCGTGGGTCTCAATAGAATCCTTGTTAATTAACATTCCCTTAAAATTGTATATTCAGCAAACAAGAACAAATTGATCAAACTCACTAAAAACCCTTTCCTCAAAAATACATTAATGATTTGGCACAGTGCTTTGGCATATCTGAGGAGAGGCTACCAAATTATCACAGTTCTCCCCCATCTTTGGTAATGATGATTTTCACCCAGGAAGAGCAGATGGTGGGTCTAAAATGAGGGCATCCCATGGTGTAGCTAAAATACCTTGAACTTTTTAAAGATAATCTTGCTTTCATGTCATTTGAGGAACTTAAGGCCACATATAGAATTCCTTCAAAGCACGTCTTTAAATATCTTCAATTGAGAAGCTTCATATTAGCCAGGCAATGTAATAGCTTGAAACTTCCCCCTCTGTCTACCATTGAAGATTTCACATTAAGATCTTTAAACGCTAGGAGGCAGGTGTCCTTCTTATATGACTTGTCATCACAAAACATATTACATTCATGGAAATCAGATTTGCAGGAGAATCTAACAGAGGAAGAATGGTCCAAAGCATGTTTTATGTCTCAAACCCAATCTGTGAATACAAATTCCAAATTACTGCAATACAAATGGTTAAGCAGACAGTATATTACCCAAAGTAGACTGCACCTTTTTAACCCAAATATCCCAGATACCTGCATTAAATGTAAACAACAGAAAGGATCCATATTTCATTGCATGTGGGAATGCCCTCTTATATTCTCTTTTTGGAAGAAAGTGCTGAACTTGTCCAGTCAAATCATTGATAAAGAAGTGCCTCTCAAGCCAAAGCTATGTTTACTGAATATTTACCCAGATGATTTTGTGACTTCTAAAAATGAAAGATCCTTACTCAATGTTTGCTTTTTGGAAGCTAAAAGATGTATAGCCTGCTCATGGAAAAATGAAAAACCTTGTGTTCCTTCACAGTGGCTGTCAGGAATGTCTTTTTATTTTGCTTTAGAAAAGATAAGCTATACCTCAAAGAACAAGATTGATAAGTTTTGGAAAATATGGAAGGTCTTCTGTAATTTCCTTGAGAAAAATGATATAAAAGTAGAGGGCTGGAATGAAGAGTTGATCTGAGGATTTATTTATTTATTTTTAATTTATTATCATCTTTATTTATTTATTTTCATTTTTTATTTGTATTTATTTGTATTTATTTGTATTTATTTTTTATTATTTTTTATTTTATATATTTTTTTTTATTCTTTTTTTAAAATTTTGTTTGATTTTAATTTTGACTTTTATTTTCATTTTTTATTTTTTTATTTACTTATTTTTTCACAGTTAATTGTATTTATTTTTATCTACTGTATTTCTGTTTGATTATTGCTATTATAATTACCTATATGTGCCTTCTTGTTCTGTATTGTTCTCTGTAAAACTAACAAAATGTAATAAACAGATGTTTAAAAAAAAGAAAAGAAACAACTGCTATGCTTTTTCTACTATAATAAGTCGTAACGTCTGCTGGGAGAAACCGTCGTTATTCCAGCAGTAGCTAGTCTCTTCAAAGCCTCATGTGACCAGAAATTCATTCTTAATTAACTCATTTTTTATTATTACAAACAGTATTTAGAGTCGTTTTATTAAACAAGTGTCAGCTCCTTTTTTGCTCCACATTTATCAGTGTTAATATTGGATTTTATTTACAGTAGACACACTAGATGCTGCTGCCAGTGGTGGAATTTTGCCAGCAGCTTTCATAGTTTATGTATGTATATCATGAGAGGAGATATGGTAGCTGTCAGAAATTCCTGATGTCTCCATGTCTGAAATACAAATAGGAGGCTGATGTGAACCCCCCCCCCCCTCGCTGAGCATAAGTGATACAGACAGCTTGGTCTTTTGAGGTGAATATGTTTTCTTTTAAATGTTACTAATTATCTGCTGCAGTGATATTGCACTTTTCAGCCTGGAGGAGAGCTTTGTAAACCTGTTGTTTAGCAGTCACACATCTGAGTATTTAAACTCCAGCAGCATTTTAAAAAGCAGAGTGCGGCTGCTGCTGCCGTGTAGTGCGAGGGAGGCGAGGAGGACGGACGCCAGAGGTGGAATATTATATACCGTAACACGTGCAACTGGACTTGCTTTTCAAAGTTTACGATACAACATGACAGAGTTACTTTTACAAATACCACTTCCAAATACTGCCAGTGACTGATGGACGTGTTCTTAAAGCACGGTTGTTTCCTTCAGCCAGCACTCTGCCAAAGGAATAATAACAGAAAAGTGGCCATCACTCTGCTTTTCAGCTCACACTCTCAAATGGCAGAAATTACAGGCCTGCTTCGGCTCCAGCTGTTGAGACTCGGCTGTAATGTGTACAGCCGCTCAGTCCCCCACCAAGGCCATTCACCTCTGACTGAATTGGGAACGTGAGAGAGTAGCGAGGCAAGTTCAGGTGACCTCTTTTTAAGCTCTTCCTTTGAGCTCGTTTCTCTTTTTCTTTGGGGGGAAAATGGCAGAATAATTGTGCCCCTGACTTCTCATCTTGTGCTGCTAACCTGAATGAGGGGAAAGTTTGACCCTGTGGAGAAAAAAATAAAAAAATGTCCTGTTCATGATCAATACTCCCCTAATGACTGATGCTTGTTCTCTATTCTGTGCACAATAACTGTCACACACACACACACAGAGAGAGAGAGAGAGAAATACACTCATAAACACTGTAGCATCTGCTCCTATTTCCATTATGTTAAAGCCTAGTGACTGGGAGACACAAGAGGAAGTCACTAGCAGAAATATATGCAGCAAAAAAAACTGGGACATGAGTCTGAGTCTGAGGAAAACACCAAATCAACACTGTAATTGTGAAATGGCAATTTTCTGTTTTAAATGATGAAAAGAAAGGGTATAATTGAACCTTTTCCCATTACGTAAGTATGTACACACGCATGCAAATGCAAAAAAAACACACGAAACAACAAACAAGTATGTCGGCTGTTGCGTTTTCCACTATCCTTCCTTTCCTACCCCTGGTAACTCAGATCTAAAATTACGCCTCAGTTGAAGAAAATTGAAATTGAAAACGTGGAACATTTAGCAGGAGGGTTCCCTTATAACCAATTACACACAAGAACCAGGATACGGCTTCCTAAGGCTGACGAGTTATTTTCAGCTAAAAAGAAGAAATAACAGGAGGATTGGAGAAAAAATGTATATGATTAATTGAGATTTGTGCGGTTTTTTTTAATGTGAAAATTAATTAAGCTTCACCGAAGGGAGAGAAAAAATGACGCGTGCTCTGTTAATTAATGAGCGGTGGAATTTTGACTTCTTTTCATGACTTTAACGGCTTGACATCCAGACCAAATTGCTGTATTCAGAACGGTTTATATTGAAAGGTTGGAGACTAACAGCTCAACAGCAGAGTTGTGTGTGTGTGTGTGTGTGTGTGTGTGTGTGTGTGTGTGTGTGTGTGTGTGTGTGTGTGTGTGTGTGTGTACTGTAGCATCCTGTGTGTATATTTAACCTATGAACCGTTCTTGTGCATGTCTAAATGAGATGTGATTTGTGTGGGTGGGCTCAATGACACAAAAAAAAACAACCCATAAAATACACAAATAACAGCATTTGTCTCTTATTCATGCTCCTTTCTCACTTGGCCTGTGCCTCCCCGCTTTTTTACACTATCTGAAGGTAAATGTATTCTGTGTGGTATCACATTTGTGGTCAGGAGACACAGGATGGATGTCAGCTCATGTGCCTTTTGTCACAAGCATTTCAATATTTTTTTGCCATAAACAAAAGATGGCAGGTTGGATTATCAGACGTGCACAGTGTGTTACACATCAGCATTCTTTAATTGTGACTTATTTAAAGGTGCACCGATCATTTCATGCAGTTTTGCACAGCATGTGTGTAATTATTCCATGCATACATCCCACAGTCTATTGTGCAAGGTGCTGTTATCATTCTGTGTGTGTGTATAGATTTCAGTTTTTCTACCTATTGTACAGTGTTTATTACATTTTTTTTTACACCTCAGTATTGCTGTACAGTTAAGGGGGCTGTGCTCTCTATTATATTCACTCACGCCTACACTCATGTAAAGTGTGGTGTGACAATAAACGTGATTCTTTTTTTCATTCAGTTTGGTCGGATTTGATTCGATGGGGGCCCAGGGCAACGACGCATAAGCCTGTCTTCTTTATCTATGAAAGAGTGGATTCAAATCACAATCTTTATATGCCGTGTAAGTCGTTTTTATTTGGTAAAAATCAGGCGGAGAACTGAAATATATAAGTGAGATATAAAGGAACAACTACAGTGCATATAACTAAGCACTATTATTTGTATTTCCATTTTATGCTATTGCTCCACTACAATTCAGAGGAACATATCATCCTTTTTTTACTTTATTATTAGTCAAATGTATTTATTTGTTACTTCACAGGTAAATATTTTACTATTAAAACGTATGATGTGCTTATAACCAACCAACAGTATTGCAACATTACTAACATAAGCAGCACTTAAATGCTGCTTACACATTAATGCAATAATTGTCATATACTGTATTATTATAACACTCACATTCTGTGTTGATGGGAGTGTTTTTGCTTTTGATATATTATGTTCATCTTTCTGATAATACTTAGGTACTTTTACACTTTGAGACGTTATTGTTCCTTTCACTGAAGTAAAGGCTCTCGATGCTTCTATTGAATTCACTGTCACAACAACGATATCGCCAAAGCATCAAGACTCAATGAAACTAAATAGCATTAACATAGCGTCTGTGTCTGCTTTCTATCTCTGACAGTTCAGCTTCATTCTGCTCATCTCATTTTAGGTCCAGATAACATTCTGATCTAACTTTCTTTTCTTCCTTCCATTGTTCCACATAGGTTTCTTTACATTGTGTTGTAATTTGGTTCACTGTGATTGGTGTATGGAAAGCCGCATGAGTGTGAGACTGGTCAGAATGTTTCTGAAAGGCAGGCCCTCTCACTCTATAACGAGAAATACTGATGTCAGAGATTCTTGCTTAGGGCCCGCTGACCACCTGTACCCAGCCCACCTGTTCATTCATCCACCCATGCAGGAGTCTATACAGCTGCATCTTCCCTGTCACCCATCACTCCCCCGCCACCTGCCTCACTGTCCGGCTGTCCGAACTCCGCTCAGGAAACTGCGGCAAAAGCGGCCCACCATAATGCATCCGTGATCACTGTAATTTCTCCGAGAAAAAAGCAGAAATCATCCACTGTCATAAAGACGCGAAAAGTTCAGCTGCATAAGGATTGTAAAGTTACAATGTTAAAATGTCCAATTGTGCTCTGAAATTAGGCTGGATCGAAAAGTTAAAAGCTTTTGTTAAATGCCAAACACAACTGCCTGTTTGAAAGCTGAAGGAAATGGTAAAACAATGTATTTCTCCTTGCTCCTCTTGCTTTGAATAACCTTTTCTAAGTGCCTTTCATATAGGAGGTTTATCAAGTAGAAATTGTAGACTTTGCACTGTGTTCAGCTCCATTATTTCCTGTTCCAAAACAGTTTTGTACATTCTTTAAATGTTGTAAATCAGGCTTGTCGTCTCAGAGAGTCACTGGTTGTACTGGTTTCTTTTATCATCCCTTATTTCCAGTGACTGCTGAAAAGAGAACAATTTGAAGTTTTAAAGTAACTCCATTTCGTGGTTGGGTGACAGTGCCGAACACATTCAGTAAAGAGCAACATTTCTGTGCTGGTTTCGCTTGAAGAAAAGAGAAAGTGTAAAGAACAGGAAGAATAGATGCTGTCCACTTTGGGCTGTAAAAAGCACAGAAGGATGAAAAAAATGATGTTAAATAAGTACTGTGTCTTCTGGAAGATAGGCTAAAAAGTGTATAAAAACACTTAGATGTAGACTCTCAAGCTCTTTTCTACTTCATGGACTGATGCTAAAAGCTGAGGCCAGAGCCCTTTGTAGTGTGCAGTTTATTAGAGAGAAAATAACAGAAAAACAACCAGTTTCTATTTTTGAATTACTCCTATGTGTGTGTGTGTGTGTGCGCTTGTTGTTTTAACACACAAACACCTGTACGTACACACACGCACACACACACACACACACACACTAGATTTTCGGACACAGGCTCAACGCACCAATGCGGACACACGCGCTCATGCACACAAATATTACGCAGGGACACATCCACATCTTGAAGCGCAGGTTTAATCAGGCATAGTTGAAAAGGAAAATGCCATTAGATTTTAAAGTGGATAATTTCACATCCTTTCCTCCATTTATTTCTTCATTTTTCTTTTCAAACTGGACTTTTATGCCCACTACACGTGCTTTTATGGAAAATTACAACATTTAAATGAGACTCTTTGGTCAGGGATAATTGCACAAAGAACCATTAGCAGTCTTCCAAGACCAATGTACTGTGAGCTTTTTTCTTTTTCTTGTAATAATCCTATTCTCAGCCCTTTAAGAACATGCCTCCTTAGAAAGAGGATAATCATAATTTAATTATCCGTCATTATGGGGAGCAAAACGCAGGTCACCTTGGGTGTACTTATTCAACGTGCTGTTATAAACAAATCAATTAAATGAAATAGGCTAAACAAACAAGACAGTTCTATAGACTGTAGGTACAGTGGTCAGAGGTCTATTGTATTTCCCTGTCAATTTAGTTGAAGCAATTATAATCATGTTCAAAGTTTGCTGGAGCGCTTGTGCTCCTCACCTGCAAACCCACCTACTGATCAGTAAATTGGCACTTCAGTGAAAGCAGCAGGTGCACATTTAGCTGATGTGTGGCCACTATAAGAGTTGCCTCAAAATGGAGCCGACTGCAATTTCCTTTCTAAAATCAAATTCAGTCAAATGTTAAACTCGGAATGTTCAGAAATATATTTAGTTTCTTTTCTTTTCATTTTTTTTTTTAAACTTTTTTTTTTATTGAAATTTTCTTTCGACAATTACAGTGTCGGGTTTAACACACTCCACAAAGCAATTATTCTCATATCAGTGTCCTTATTGTCCAGTGGTGATGGTGGTGTCCTCTTGCTGTGCTCTATAATCTTTCCATTTTTCCCATTTTTCCTGAAATTGTGTCTCTTGTAATCGTAGTTTATGTTACATTACAAATATTTCTTCCACAGTGCACACCCACTGCTCCACGGTCGATGGATCTGCTTTATACCATAACTTTGTTAATCTTATCTTTAACAACATACTCATCCTCTTTTTGTATTACATCTTGTGTCAAATTTCCCAAATAAAGTATCTCACAAGATTTGAGTATCTCGTATCCTAATATTTTTCTTAAACCCCGCCCTATTTTATCCCAATAACCTATTATCTTTTGGCAAGACCAGAAAATATGCATATGGGCTACATCCATCTGTCCATATAGTCTCCAGCATGGTTGCTGCTTACTTACAGTTTCCTTCCTAATGTTTGGAGTTATAAAAAATCTGACAATATATTCTTCCAATTGAATTCTCTCCAGATCCTGGAGCTAGTGGCCGTGCACTGCGTTTTACTAATATTAAACCATTTCTCCTCAGTTATTTGTTCCTTCAACTCTTTTTCCCATTTTTCTTTGATATAAAGAGATGAAGTCTTCCTGCATGACAACAAACCAATGGGCTGAGATTACTTAGATTAAATTCATTATCAGTGTCAGTTTTTATCTCCTTCTCATAATAATACCTCATTTGTCGGTATCAATATTGTTCGTGTTCATCTAGTCCAAATTTAGCCCATAACTTTTCAAAACTCTGCAGCTTCCCCCGTTTGACCATGGTACATATCGCTGTAATGCCTTTTGTCATCCATTGCTTAAAGCCTTTATCATTCGTACCAGGTACAAACCTCGAATCAGATGCGAACCAACTCAAATTCTCCAATTTATGTCTTTCAACAACCTTGTTCCATATTTCAACTGTAGTTTTAGTTATTGAATCCAATTGGTTACCTAACTTGCGCAATAATCCTTTGTGTGCTATTAAGTTTCGTATTTCAATCTTTTTGCCTTATTTCTATACTTTTCCATCTTGCCACGTACTCATCCTTGCACCAATATATCAGAGGTGTTATTTGTGCAGCGTAAAAATATTCCCTAAGGCTTGGTAAAGCCAGACCTCCTTTGTCCTTTGGGAGCTGCAGAGTCTTGTATCTGATCCTGGGTTTTTTTCCTCCCCATATAAACCTCGATATCCACTTATCCCATTCAATGAATTGTTTTTGTGGGATCATCACTGGCAGTGATTGGAACAGATATAAAAGCCTTGGTAGAATATTTGTCTTAATTATCTCTATCCTTGAGCTGAAATTCAAACTAGTTATTGACCATCTCTCCAAGTCCGTCCTAATTTCTTGATTTATTTTTGTGTAATTCGCATCATAAAGCTAAAGTCTAATCCTTTTGTGACATTTACCCCTAAATATTTTATTATGTATTTAGTTTCAGTTACTTTTGAGGTAAGTATAATGAAATACACAGGTTAGTAAACCACTTCATAATCGCTATGTCATAACAAACATTTATTTCAGTGAGGCTATATCTGTCATTTTTAGTGAGTAGAAGATGTAATGTTTCAAAAATTGGACAGCCGTTTTGGTCTTATGTGTCTCGAGGAACTGAAATGTCCTCTATTACTCTGATCACCGTACATGTCACCATATATTTCATTGTGACAAACATTGGACATTAGTGTCTGTTATTGTTGTTGCCTTTTCAGCTGCCAGTATCTCAAATCCAATCATTTATTTAAGTCCAAAATACAAAAGGTGCAAGACATTTCACTCAGATAGATAGATAGATAGATAGATAGATAGATAGATAGATAGATAGATAGATAGATAGATAGATAGATAGATAGATAGATAGATAGATAGATAGATAGATAGATAGATAGATAGATAGATAGATAGTCACACGTAACATCACAGAAAAACACATCTCTGACTATCCAATGGAAAAACAAAAAACTTTACTTATTGACGTATTACTAAAAAAAAAAAAAAGTTTAATGTGTATATATGTAATAAGTAATAATAAAATACTCAATGAGCAAAAAGTGCCTGTAAAAGTGCACTGCAGTATTTAAAAATTTTAAAAAATCCTTGTAAGTGTGAACATATTTGGCCAATAAAGATGACTGATTCTAATTATGATACAGTTACAGGGTGCAGTCCCACTTTTGTCCTGAGGAGGAAGTGGTAGCGCTGTTCAAATCGACAGCTCCTGACTTCCACTTCACATAAGCGCTGCTGCTGCCTTCTTCTTCTTCTGCGTTTCCTCCACGGCTCACTCAAAACAAACATAGCGGCGCTTTGACTCTTAAAACAGTCAGAGATTTGGAAAAATGTTATGTTCGTGTAAGGTTTTTATTAAATTTGTACTTGGTGGAAGAAATGAAGCCGGACATTAACGACTGAGGTTAGCGGTCGGCAGTTTGACGTTACTGTAAGTTGAGGAGCTTCACTGCTGTTGCTAACACAACGAGCTGAAGTCGGCAAGTGTCGGAAAGCTTCTTCAAAACGGACTTTTAAAAGTAACAAGTGAGTGAGTAACAGCGTAATGTGTCAAACCTCAACACAAATGAATGGAATGCAAGTTAATGAAACTTAATAACTGATAACTGCTTTCATTGTTGGCTTACACTAGCCTGTGAAACTCGTTACTGTCTGCTGTTCTGTAAGTGATAACAATAATATAACATGGTGATAACTCCGTGTTTAAAATGTCTCATGTAACAAGTGTGCTAGTGTGGTTTCATGAGCTGAAGTATTGAACAAAGCTGAATTCTCATTGGCTGGAAGGAGTTATTCCTTAATTAACCAATGAGTATGAGTTAGAGTGTAAATGTAAAGCTATACTATTAACATATTTTAGTTAGCTGAGACTTTTGTCTTTAAAATGCTTTATTAGACCAGTAGCCAGGGAAGTTCCTTTTTTTTAAATTGTGCAATTGAGCCAGACCGATATAGCAGTCAACTAACATTACCGGCCGATATTGGCCTATCACAGATATATTACTATTGGTGTGTATGACGTCTGATATGTGCCGATATATATATATATATATATTATATTATTAAAGATATATAGGCTTCATTCATGGAACTTCAAATTATATTAAAAAGTGACTTTACTGTGTCAATGCACTGATGTCATTTTATTAAAATTGAATATTCTTAAACTGTAAAACATCATTCCTCCATTACATATCTTTGTCGAAAGTGTTTGGTAACCAAATTTAACGTACCGTTGCAATAAATGTGTGTTTATGTATATATAAGATTATCAGTCAATATATTGATACTGGTATTTTTTTACTCCCTAATATTGGTATCAGCATTGGACCCAAAAATCCAGTATTGGTCAGGCCCTATTGTGCAATATGCTACTAAAAAAATTACACATTTAAGTCTATCATGAGTCCTTAATAAGTCTGAATTGTAAATGAATTGAATTTCAGATTGCTCCTTTTATCCAGTTGTCAGTTCCCTCTAACTTCAGTTTATAAATTGTATGAGGATATAAATTGAAAAGCAAGCAGCTCTTGGTGCTTGTGAAGCTTTAAACATTTGATCAGCGAGTCGATTCTCAAAATTGGAATTCATGCTGGAATCCATCTTCATATCAACACGCAGCATGTGAACGACACCTTACAGGACTCACCTGTTCTTCTTTCTCCATTCATACTTTCCCCAGAGCCCACAGATACCAGGAATGTGCTTGTGATGTAATCATTTCACCATCTGGGTTTGAGACCATTCTCTGACCGCAGCGATGGACGACGACACCCAGACTCTGAAGCCTAGGCGGATCCAGAATCAAAACGTGGTCCATCGTCTCGAGAGGCGTCGGATCTGCTCGGGCCGACCGGGCGCTCACTGGTACCGAGTGCGCTGCTTCCACCAGAACCTGTTCCCTAACTTCACTGTAGTCAACGTGGAGAAGCCGCCCTGCTTTCTTAGGAAGTTCTCACCCGACGGACGCTGCTTCATCGCATTCTCCTCCGACCAGACGTCTCTGGAGGTAAGAGGACAGAAAATTCATTTTTAACTGGTGACCTAAATAACTGATTTACCAGAAACAAAAAGATGAGAGACGGTGTTTCTCTTCCAAGATATACGAATACCAAGGTTGTCAGGCGGCGCAGGACCTACTGAGAGGCCAAGAGGGGGAGACCCTTTTAACAGCCAACGACCAGCGCTCCCTCAACATCCGAGGTCGCCTGTTTGAGCGTTTCTTCTCCTTGCTCCACGTCACCAATGTGGCCTCAAACGGAGAACACCTCAACCGGGAGTGCAGCCTGTTCACAGACGACTGCCGGTACGTCATCGTCGGGTCGGCTGTGTACGTCCCAGAGGAGCCGCCGCCGTACTTCTTTGAGGTAAAACATTTCATCAAACTTACCAGAAATGTAAAAAACTACCAATTCGCTTCATAGTTTCATTTCCATCCGTATTTTATCTCCCAACCAGGTGTATCGCAACAACGAATCGGTGACTCCTAACCCTCGGTCTCCTTTAGAAGACTACTCCCTCCACATCATCGACCTCCACACCGGCAGGCTGTGCGACACCAGGTCCTTTAAGTGCGACAAGATTATCCTTTCCCACAACCAGGGCCTCTACCTCTACAGAAACATCCTGGCCGTGCTGTCGGTCCAGCAGCAGACCATACACGTCTTTCAGGTGAGCTGGATGATTTAGTGGTTGAAAACACCTGTTGAGGCCTCAATGATTTGGTTGTGGTTAGAAGTTCAAAATACTAAAATAGATTTCTGAGAGTTCCACCGTGCTGGTGATAGGAAAATATTCCATCTGTGGACCTGCTGCCGCTGAAATCAATGATATCAAGGAAGAAACTTAATATCTCTGGTATCTAATTTCTCCCTCTCCCTTTTCCCAGGTGACTCCAGAGGGAACGTTCCTGGATGTAAGGACCATCGGACGCTTCTGCTACGAGGACGACCTCCTGACGCTTTCGGCTGTTTACACGGAGGCTCAGGCCGAGAGCCAGCCGGGCTTCCCGCGCCTTTACACCGACAAAACCATCAACTCCCTCAAGCACAGGCTGCTAGTCTACCTCTGGAGGAGGGCCGAGCAGGACGGTAGCGCCACCGCCAAGAGGAGGTATGCAATAAAGCTCTCTTCTTTTCCTCTCTCACGTGAAAACTTAACTGAAAAAGTTAAGTTTTCATGTGAAAATTCATAGGATCTTGCATGTAACTGGCCTTTTATATTAAAGTCTGAGCTGAGCTGAGCTGGATAGGACTGTGTGTACATCTGAGAAAGAGAGCATGGGGGGACTCCCATCAATGCAGCTAAAGAAAGCTGTGCTTACTTAAAAAAGCCTGACTTAAATAAATCTAAACTCTCACTTAAAGCTGAAGTTGTTCCACTAACAAAGTTCAGCTGTGTCTGATCAACATGAACTATAATCATGCTTGAATTTTGCATTGTGTGCCTGCATGGAGTACAAAAGCAACCCAGAACAGTCAACTGTCGAAAAGAAGAAACTATGTTGCAAAAAAAAAAAAGGGAACTACAGCAGTGTTCTTCTCATCACCAAAAAGGGTAATACTGCTGTAATTAACAAGGCGAGGGAGATGGCTCAGCAAAACATTGCTGACAGATTAAATGCAGAAGTTATAGAAGCCTAGTTCAGTCCTGCACGGGTCCCGTTTTACTACCACATCGGATACAAAAATCTCCCTTTGGTTTTCTTTTTCTCAACTCTTCAGGATCCATTTCAACAACTGCAGTGTTAGCGGATGTGATTTTTTTTTTTTTTTTAATGAAAGTGAGTTCTTGGAGGACGTATGCATGAATAAACGACATGATTTAAAAACTCAACCAAACCCAATTAACTTGAATTGCGGGCATGTTGTGGATGTGTTACTAAAAATACATATTTTTACGTTAGCAATAGTTTAAAAATAGCTTAAGCGTTGCCCTTTAGACCCGCAGATACCTGAACCCCTGCAGGACTCTGGCCTAGTAGTGTGTGGGCAGTATTCACCTAAAGGCTAAAGAAGTGAGCCTGTGACTGGAAGGTTGTCGGTTTAATCCCTCAGATCAACAGAAGAAATCTGGGTGGGAAAAGTGAAAAGCAGCTTTGTTGTTGTGAAGCTGGTTCTCCTAAGTTAAGACTACCCCCACGATGTTAAACATATATCTGATGTTATCTAGCCTACTGATAACATAGCGACATTCAGTAATAAATATGTTTACATAATCAGCCATTCTTAAGCAGGATGTCTATTTGCAGAACACTGATCCTTCACTCAGATTTCTTTCCTTCCTTTTTTTGTCAGAAGCTTTCAGGAGACTTTGTTTTTCACTGAGAGAAAATGCATCTCTTTTTTTCCCGTCATGATTTCAGTGTACACACAGCAACAGCCTCAGGTTACCGCCGGTGACCGCGAGGCAATAATTATAGTGCGGTAGATGCTTATGATGGGAGTAACGTGAAGGGGAAAAAAGGATTAACATAGTTAAAAAAAATGTCTTTATGTTGTCAGGTATGAAAAGAGCCAAAATGAAAATTGTAAGAGGAAATGTACTTTATTTTTTCTCTTCACATTAAACAACAGGTTTTAAGTGCAAACTTGTAAATTGGACAGTTTAAACTTGAACTGTAAACAAAACTGTCTCAAGTCTCAAAAGTGCAATTTTGAAATTGGAAAAGAATTGCAAGTGAAAGTGTACTTGAACTACAACATTCCATCACTGCAAATTGCATTAAGGCATTGTTTATTAAAATAAACCCTGGCGTTGTATATCTGCCTATATCCTATTTTCATATTACTACTGCTGTTTCAAAACAGATTGTTTATGTAAATGATGCCAACCAATAAAGCTTTATAAAAATAAAATTAAAAAAAAAACTTCATGGGGAAAAATCAATCTCATGCCCTATGAATCGATAATGCAAACTTTGAATGAAATCGATCCAAAATCGATTAAATGGATTTTTTTACCCTGCCCTAATGTATTATATATTATTTATAGATTATTATGAACAGGTGTTACTGTTCTGGCTCGCTTGGGATCAAATTTGGCTGAACTAAAATGAGTTTTAGGGCTGCAACCAACATTTATTTTCATTATTAATTAATCTGTTAATTATATTCTTGATTAGTCGATTAATCGTTCAGACTATGACATAAAAAAAAAAGAGTGAAACAAACCTCAAAATTACCATTTCAGATCTTCAAATAGCTTGTTTTGTCTATAATATTAACAATTAACTGTCATATATGAAAAGAAAAACTGTCAAATCTGAGAAGATTTGAAATATTTTTGTTGATTATAAAAAATACTTGCTGATTAATTCTTGATTGTTGCAGCTGTAAAGCACTGAGCCTATGAGCAGGTAATTACAGCACTGAATAAAAACATAATACTGTAATATTGTTACTGTCAGTTTGACAATTGAGTGTTACATTTATTTAATGTTATCACAAAAAATGATTATTTTAAATTAATGTTATAAATTAAATGTAGTGCTGTTGATACTCAGTTTTATTTTATAATTTAAGACTGAAAATCATGACTTATGTCATAGAATTTGTCTGTTCTTTTTTTCAATAATCCAAAATTCAAATAAAACAATAAATCCTCATTACAACGGCTTAAAACAGCAATTTTTTGGGAGGTTTCTTAATAAATGACTTAAATGATAATTGATTGACAAATATTTTTTTTATTTGAGTCTTTTTTTTCTTTTCTTTGCACACTCTTTACATTAATAAAAAAAAATTTACAGTTTGGCGTACAGGCTTATGAGCAGGTAAACTGGCTCTCAATCCTTTCTAGCAACACTTCCATAATGAACTCCTGACAGATATTCAGTTATTGATCAGTTGAATTCAGCCAGTTATTGGTTTTAAATTATTATAATTTTTTCTTTGTATCATGATGTCGTCAGATTCTTCCAGTTTTTTGATCAGCTGAGGAGGCTGAGGATGTGGAAGATGCAACTGCTGGATGAGCATCACCTCTTCATTAAATACACCAGCGAAGACGTGGTCACACTCAGAGTCACCGACCCCTCGCAGGTAACACACACACACACGAATTCCATCCTGTGTTCTCGCTCTCCTCTCTCATGTCTTTTGTTGTTTACATGGTATAAAAGGGATTCCTTATTCAGGTCTCCAAGGACACCGTCTCTGCTGCAGATTCTCTTCAGTCCTGTGACTCATTCACCACAACAACAAACAGATCTAATTAATGTTAATTTCCTTTTCGTGCAACCTCAGCTCTCCCAATGTGTTACCCTTAAGTTTTCTCTCCAATGAAGAGCATAGAAATATAATCACCTTGATCTTATAGATTTTTATAAACATACACGGCGGCTAAAGCTAATTGTACTGAATGAATGTTTCAGTATTCCTGAAGAAGAGCACGCTGGATTGCAACATGCTTGGGGGGTGGGAGGAAAGAGAGTGGGGAAAAAAACATGCCTACAAAATGAAAATACAGCCAAATATGTTGTTGTTGTTTTTTGTTTATTTCTCCAAACCTTCACAACCTCTCTCTGCGTCCGGCAGCCGTCGTTCTTCGTGGTGTACAACATGGTGTCCACAGAGGTGCTGGCCGTCTTTGAGAACACTTCCGACCAGCTGCTGGAGCTGTTCGAGAACTTCTGCGACCTGTTCCGAAACGCAACACTACACAGCCAGGCCGTCCAGTTCCCCTGCTCCGCCTCATCCAACAACTACGCTCGGCAGGTCCAGAGAAGGTACTGACGCATCCTGTGTACTGCAGGAAGCAACCAAACCACAGATTTGGGTGTCAAAATGAGATATATTTCAGTTTGATCAGAGGGGGGGGATTTACTTCTGAATGAAAATAGAAATTGCACATGACGCCGTGCAGCCAAATGTCAGGCAGGATTTGAAGCCGGTGGTTATGAAAGGCAGCAGATCAGCAGCGATCGCCTGGAGGAGGAGGAAGGAGTTTTAGGACTTAATATGGATCTAGAAGAGACATTAAGACAGCCGAGCATGGCTAGAAGAGCCGTGATTGAATTTGGCGGTTTTCGAATCACCGGCGTAAGGTGACAAAAATCCTCAGGTGGAAGGCAAAGACGGGAGGAGCGGACGGAGGGAGGGGTTGTTGGGGAAGGAGGAGAGGATAAAGGACAGTTTGAGCGAGGGAAAGAGCTTAGAATTGGATTGTAGAGTGGTGGAAAATTGATTTTGAGAAGAAGGAGAGGAGATATTGAAAAGCTGGCCAGCACATTGAACAAACCAGATTTGTACCACTTTACAACTGGCCAGCTACAAACCCCCCCTCCCCCGTTCACAGGGAGAAACAGTCAAGGCCTATAATAGCGGAGACAGAGAAACACAAAATGTAGTGAGAAGACACACTAAAAAAAACTATATATAGAGAGAGTTTTTAAGGATTGATGAAAAATGAGGAAAAGCAAAACCCTGCAGACTGTGCGTGTGTGTGTGTGTAATGTTTGAGCTGTGAATCTTTACATCAGTGCCAGCACAGAGAGTAAAGCCTCCTGTTTTTATTTAATGCTACAACACTGATATCCCTGTACGTCTGTGCCTCAGATTCAAGGACACCATAGTGAACGCTAAGTACGGCGGCCACACCGAGGCGGTGCGTCGGCTGCTGGGCCAGCTGCCAATCAGCGCCCAGTCCTACAGCAGCAGCCCTTACCTCGACCTCTCCCTCTTCAGCTACGACGACAAGTGGGTGTCCGTCATGGAGAGGCCCAAGACCTGCGGGGACCATCCCATCAGGCACGTACCCTCAGAAGCACATTATCAGTGATTACATGTGACAAATGAATAACGTTAGCGCTCGCACACAGTACACTAACAATACATACTTAACAAAACATGTCCTCATACTAACTTGTTTTAAAATTTAACATCTTACTGTGTTCCTCAAACAAAACATTTTTCTCAGTTGTCGGGGAGATTGGTTGGTAACCAATAACCACATGACCCAAAGTTCAGGTTGAAATGATTTGATTCGTCAGTCAAATGGCTGAAGGTTAATCAGCAACAATTGTGATCATTAATTTTTTTAAAACCAGCTCTTCTTCAGCACCCCATGCTTTATTCACCAAACCTATTCAGCTGCTGGAAGTGTGGAAGTCTGAGGCTGTGTCTGATTGACGATTTAGTTAAGGGGGTGGAAGTGTTAATCAACCACAGATTGACTTTAGATTGACTCCAGTCAGACTCTGATGTGGAATAGAAACCTGAGATCTCCATCACAGAGCGGACACAGTTTAATGTCTCTCTCTTTTCTCTCTATCATTTTTTTGTAGGTTTTACGCACGTGACTCAGGCCTGCTGAAGTTTAAGATCCAGGCGGGTCTGCTGGGACGGCCGGTGAACCACGCTGTGCGTCGCCTGGTCGCCTTCACCTTCCACCCTTTCGAACCTTTCGCCATCTCAGTCCAGCGCACCAATGCCGAGTACGTGGTCAACTTCCACATGAGGCACGTTTGCGCGTGAGGAGCTTGTGTGTGTGTGTGTGCAACAAACTAAACTCAAGAGAGCCCGCAGACTCACAGTTGGAAGCAAGATGCAGGACGGCGGAGCTCCTGTCAGAACCGGTGACAATACAATAAACATGTTTGTCCTGGTTGTCGCCGCGCGCCTTCTCAAGAGAAATCAGCAGTCGTCTCGATGCATTCTCCTCCTGATGGAAACCACTGTTCCTCTCTCCCCACCCCCCCTTCCATCAAACAGTGGTCACTCTACCTCCGCCTTCCCTCTCTCTCAGCGAGAAGGCGACAATTCTGCCTTTTACTTTTGTCTGCGGCGCCTCACCTCCTCTCTCCCCCCTTCCCCGGCGGAACAAAGAGGGACCTGTAGGGAGGAGAGGCTAGAATAAGTGTAAATGGAGATGTAGAGAGAGTGATTGATGTGCAACGGAGGTGGGAGCAGTAGGTAGCCGGACCTCTTAGAAGGAACCAAAGGTGTTTTCTTTTTCCTGCCGTGCACTGAAAGCTGCACATTTATATCAAAATTGTTTATTCAGTCGGTCCATGACCAGCTGTCCAACAAACTCTTCTTTTTCTCCCATGGATGGAGGAAAAAGTAATTTTATATTCTATTGTTTTACTCCTTTTTATTATTATTAATATTTTTTTTTTTACATATCATTGTTTGTACATATTTTCTGCCAATAAAATAGTCTAAATTTTGCTCTTTGTATTGTTTGCTGTAGTAGAGTAGAGAACCTCACACATGCATTCAAGAAGAGGAATTCTTTTTTCTCCATCATGCTTACTTCCTATCTATTCCTTAACCAGCTGTGCAGACTGGAGCACACCTGGGATGTGTTCCAGAGAGCAGCTTTAATGAAAACTCTGTTGTTCACCCTGAGATGAGGGAAAAGTTTCAGTTCCAGAAACTTAAAGACATTTAAACTCTGGGACAGTTAACGTTAGTTTGTTACTCTGGACTATCTAAAGTTCATCTGCCATTTCTTTTGTCTTCACATTAAAACATACACAGTGTGAATTCACCCTCAGCTCAGAATAAAACCTCTGCTTGAGCTTCTGTTCTAACACACAGCAGTCAGTTTATTAGAGCAGCTCCTGCACTGAAATGTTTACTGCACTTAATATTTAATCTCAGTCTAATTTCAGAAAAATCAATATGAAGCTTTAGACACGGATCAATGAATAATCATTACTCATGATGTGATTGGTTGTACCGATGGAACATCATTCCTGTAACATTGGAGATTACATGTTAATATTTCTGAGTGAGCAGCATCACTGAATGCTGTTGAGCTGAGATACAAAAACATTTTCAAATGTGCTGTACTTTAACCTTGACGCCTTTTCACTGCATCACATTGAGAGCTTACAGTCTGTCTTTGATCCATATATGATTTAAATCTTTTAACTATATTTTCATCTTCAGCTGCTGCCTCCCTTTCAGAATAAAGCCAAACAAATATAAAAATATAAAATGTGATGTAGCTGCAGCCTGACACACAGATCAGATTCTACTTTTATCATCATTCAAGAAATCGAAATCAGCTTAATTATGAATGAATAGACAACGTTGAATAAAACGTTCTTTTTTCCGCTCTGACTCAACCTTTTTTTAAGACAAACGTGCACCGGCCATGCATTGATATCGCTACGTCCACTGGATTAAAATGGAGCCTTTTATTTATCTGTTGCCATGGTGACTCAAACTATCTGGGCTCCATTGATGATGGCTTTTTTTTTTTTAACGTCAGGCACCAGCTTCACTCAGTGAACCCACTCAGTTGATTGAACTAACTGATCAGCTGTTTTGTAACTTTTCCCATGTCAAGGTTAATAAAGTCAAGAGTTCAGCTCTGAAATAGACTCCTTGGTAATAGTTTTCCAAAATCTCACTGCTTAATCTCAATGCAATGGTGATTTGTAATATAATGAACCTGGAATGATGTTAGCCGTTTTTGTAGGGTGTCGGTGTCACGTTGAATTTGAATCCTTACGGTCTGTTCGGCAGTGTTTAAAATCATAACGTTGCTATTTCACATCGCTTCCATCTGTTTTGCAGACAACGACAGCACCAGACATCTGTTTTAGCTCCAATGTGTCATTAAAAACACGCAAATATAGACATCTACGCATATGCAAATGAACTAACACCACCACACCCTCTGGCAAATGCACTGACATGTATGCAAAGTCGCTTATACACCAACAGCCACACATGTATAATAAACACACACATAAAAGGACATAGAGAGAGAGAGAGAGAGAGAGAGAGAGAGAGAGAGAGAAAAACGCAGCTGCAAGGGGTCATGGTGGTATGGGAGGCAGGTGCTGAGGGATTAAGTGTTCTCCTAGCCTCTGGTTACACACTACATTGAACCTGGGAGGTGTGTGTGTATGTGTGTGTGAGTGAGAGAGAAAGAGAGAGAAACAGACTAACAGGGGATTAAGGCATAGTGAAGAAGACATTTACCGAGGGTAAAAATGATGGAGAGATGAAAGAATTGGAGAATTGGTGAGTGGAAGGGGGGTGGAGAGGTGGGGGACAAAACAGGACAGAGGGAGGCAGAGATGTGCGGATGGAGGTGGTGTGCCAGTGTGGTGACTGTACAGTATTGTGCAGCTGCTTTTGTTTCCTGCAAGAGCACGACAAATACTATCTTGTAGATCGGGGGCTTAAGGAGGCCAATGTTATGTCATTGTCATTATAGTGTGTTTGTGTATACTGGTGTGTGACAACACGCTGCGATAATCAACTAATTACAGGAAGCGCACACACAGCAAGGCGCACACAGGCCTTCATATAGAGGGATGCATTGTCTGCTTGTGCTGTGCTCGCCCCTGAAAAACAGTTTGCCTGTAAGTAAACAAGAAGGATTGTGTGCTTGAGTGCTTGTAAAGTTCAGGGTTCCTTATTTGTCTCCCCGTTCGTGCCGTTTTTCGCCACGTCACACATTACTAGAAGGTGTATATTTGCAGTTTCTTTCAGGAAATGTCAGACTTAATGTCCTTCATATTTTAAGTATACTCAACTATCAGACATTCGGTCTTTAACGCAAACATAAAGCATCACGTGCACCTGATGCTTCCTCATACTCACAATAACAAAAATATGTTGTCTCTGTCTTACTCAGGTATACCCAGAGCCTTCTCCCTGACCTTGGTTGCTACGGAAACATAACCACTCTCTGCTTGGTAACCTAGTCTTTTCTAATTGCTGTTGTCTTGGCAACAGCGCAACCAATGTAATCCAGAAAAGGCCACAATCCTTAGTGTTTCCGGCTGCGGCGCTCGCCTTCTCGGAGCAGTCTCTGAACACACACACACACAGGCACACACACACACACAGGCACATTTAATCATTTACACAACGGCAACCAAGAAAATATATGAACTGTGGCACACGGTTCACAATCAGAGTTGATCTTGTTGGTACGTGTGGCTCAGGTGAAGCAAAGAGAGTGGTGGTTCAGGGTGAGAATAAGGAAGTGTGGAAAATATTGGAGTGTAGATGGTTTGAGTGTTAGTACAGCTGTCTTTCATCTGTTACCTTTATGATCTTTCTGTCTTATTGTTTCATTTTCCCTCGATGGTCAATAGTCACATAAATAGCTACATCAGGGTTATGACACTTATATGACAGAAAATCAGACATACAACCAATTTTATACACAAGTTATAACATCATTTGATCTAATTCATATGTATTTCTTATTTTCAGAGTATGGGATGGAATGCAAGTATTACAGCTTAATTCCAACAGTACTCTCAGAGCTGCTGACTGCACCCGGTACCAACAGGATTTTCTGACGTTGAGGGCCAGTGTGTAATTTACACATGTGTAATGTGGGAGCCTTCAGTGTTTGACTTTTCAGTGTAGTGAAAAGACATGTTGTGTTCAATAAATGAACATTTCACTATGATTTGCATATTCAGGTGATACACTTTCAATAACAAAACATATGGAGATTTATTTTAACCTCCTGAGACCCGAGCTTTTGTTTGGTATGCGTTTTTAATTTGTCCCAGATATTTGGGATTAGTAGGACCTGATAAGTACAAATGCTAAGCATTGTCTTTGAACAGGAAGTAGTTTTTGAAGAAAAAAAAGTCCTCATATGGGGACAATGGGTTTATTTTACTGTATTACACAATTAAATTCACCAGTATATAAAACTATCTATTTCCTTACATTTACACCTTCCCTTTGCAGGAATGATAATGAAGTCTCAAGGTCCTCGAGTACTTCCTGCTGAGCAGTGTAGCTGAACAGCTTGTTGCTGTTGCTAAAATTAGTTACATTTGTACATCATATCAAACTACAAACCTTATTAAGCATAAATAAACAGGTTTCAACCATAAAATTTGATCAGGTTTTGTACCTGGTTCACTTTTATCTGGTGATCAGGTGTTGGTTGACTTAGCCAAGATGCCCACCATCTCGTTTTTTTTACACTAATTAATATATCGTGCTTTTGTTACCACTAGATGGCACAAACAAGTACAACAGGTCAAAGTGGGGAGAGGAAAAACATGTATATTTTCTACAGCATTTAGCCTATGATGGAAAAATAATACAATTGCATGGTGTAAATGAAGGGTAATGTTTTAAACTATGCTCTACTGTTGCAGTACGTGCCTGGCGGCCCACAGCCTGCAGAAGAAGCTCCAATCACCAGAACACAAACCTCCCTTCCTCACCCGCTCATCAGTCCTGCATTGATGTAAAGCCAAAACATTCCTAAAAAAAACTTCCTGCTTGTTACTGCATCTTCACTGCATCACCAACAGCATATTCCACTCCGAGAGATTTAAGACCTTCACTAAGAGTAGAGTGAAAGGGGGGGTGGCATGTGGATCGAGGTGAAAAATAGATAGAATAGGTGGATGGTGAAGAAAGAACAGATAATGATATAGATTCAAGGGAGAGACTGTAAAAAGGTCAGAGCAGATTTACCAGGGGTGGGTGGGGGTGGGTTTGGGATTGGGGGTAGGGGTGGTATTTCATTATTCCCTGACATATAAAACACAGGCAGAATGTCCGCCGATGACCGAATGAGCCACAGTTTTATTACCGTGAAGATGGCTGCTGTATTTCTTCTTCCTGTGTTTGCCATCATTGTCTTTTTCGGCCTGCTTTTACCAGCTTCACTGTGTTAGGATTGGACAATATTGCTGCTGTCCATTTTGGTGGGAGAACTCACTTTGAGATTAGTTACACATTGCACTGAGATATCTGTTCCTGTATCCTAACTCTAACCCAACCAGGAGCATTTTATATGAAGGATTTTGTCATTTCTACATTAATAGACATTTCCATAAGGAAGTTCACACCACTATATATATTTGCCCCTTGTAGCATCAAACCATGCTGGAAGTTTCAGTGATTTGAGATAAAGTATGTGACTTAAATGAAGTTTTGCTGGTGCTCATAAAAGCAATGAAAAATTACACTTTACAAACTCAACAGCACTTTGTTTTTTTCTACCCTTGACAGAAAGTACTTCCAAAGACATATGATGAAGTTTTCACAGTGAGGTTTCGGAATTATCTTTAATTTGTTGAAAAAGGTTTTCAGGTCCCATTTTTCAACGCTGAGGGCACTACAATTAAAACTTCTTTCACTTCCATTATGTTGGAATTAAAGTCAAAAATCTCAGAGACAGATCATTCACAACCTCATAACACCAAAATCCTAACCTAACCTAACCGAGAACATAAAACCAAAACTATCTGCATGTCTACGTACTAAAGACAGGGGTTAATGTAACACGTGGCCTTTAAGAATTCCTCTCTGACTCAGCTGCCTCTACTTATCCACGTCTTACATTTTTTAATTTAATAGAGCAAAATCAATAAGGGTTAGTGGTTTTGCCCAGATTCAGCTGTCCCTCACCTGTTATTGTTATCGACCACTCTAGTATTGTTCCTGCCTGCAACATATAACACTATAAGAGTGTCAGCATTTCATATCACACGGATTAGCGCTTCAGCCATCTGTACGGCTGATTGAGACCAGTTCTGCACTTGTGGAGGCTCCTGGTGAGAGCTATGAAATCACAACACCACCACCTAATGAGTGTAGGGAGCAGGCGGGAGCCACACCGAGGAGGGAAGAAGAGGGTCTAAATATTGACAGCAAATATTTGATTGAAAGGTAGGGGTGTCCCCTGACTCACAGGTATGTGCTCAGACACGGAGCACGCACTCGCACACACACACACACACACACACACACACACACACAGACACCAAAAACCCAACTCCCACTTTCTTGTGTTATCAGCATCTACAGCTGTCTTAGACTCGGGAGAGAGGGGTGGATACCTCATATACACACAAAGTCCTCGGGGTCTGCACCATGCTGAGACAAACTCACAGCTTGATTATGGTAGATGATATTGTGTGTGTGTGTGTGTGTGTGTGTGTGTGTGTGTGTGTGTGTGTGTGTGTGTGTGTGTGTGTGTGTGTGTGTGTGTGTGTGTGTGTGTGTGTGTGTGTTAGTTTTTACATGTATATTAGCTGCAGATCATTTCTAACTGACTTCATATCTGTCCTAGACACACTCAGTTGGGCGTCTGCACACACACACACACACACACGCACACACGCACGCACACACACACACACACAAGTGCGCACACACACACACACACACACACACACACACATACACACACATGCGCACACACACACACGCACACACAAACACACACACGCACGCACACACACACACACACACACACACACACACACACACACACACATTAATCTCTCTGCATCCCACTAAACACACACCTGACTGAGCACCAGTTAGGGGGTTTCAGGTGGAAGTCCGCAGGGAAGGCTTCACAGCATGGCCGACCTAAAAATATGATACACACTGCCAGGTCTAACATTGGCCATTCCTGCAGAAAGAACTAGAAAGAGAAGGGTAAAGAGGAGTTTCAGTCTTGCACAGATAATATTGTCATCATCATGTGTTCAGTGTGAGACAAAGAGCTGTTGCATGTGCGTGTTCCTGCATGTGAAGGACATGGTTATTGTATTCATTTGCATTTGGAAAACAAAAACAAGCCTGAGCCTTTGCATTATCTATGTGGCAATGTCTCTAATGCAATACTTATTATTGAACAGAGAACTGATATGAGTCTAAAACCAGTTTTTTTATTTTTTTATTTTTTTATTACTGCATGTAGTAAAGAGTGTTGTTAGTTAAACTCTGGACAGTGTACCACCCCCCCGCCCCAGTTCTTCCCCCGATCTAGCACTGTTCCCTTTAACAGTAGTGTGATCAGCAACAGGTGATCAAAGTTCTCCACCTGCTGGACAAAAGCAAGAACTGCATCTTCTTCTTGACCTACTTTCTACTATCCTGTGGACTACAACCATCACTCTCCATGAGCAGAGATGTAGTCTCAAGTACTGTATGTAGTTTTTAATTTATTTTTATTTTATTTTACTTGTGATACTTTTATACGACTGCACCATTTCAAAGGGAAGTACTACGAATATTGAGAAACATTTTATTCCACTACATTTATCTAATGGTTTTAATTAATTTGGAGATAAAGAATTTCCATGAAAAACATATACATGAACTAACCATGATACAGTGTTTATCTCAGCAAGCACTGTATATGATAAATACAGTATGTATCTCCAAATTTGGTGAAATTCTCCCAAACATGTGGTTGAGAGAAAATTCTCATACTTCTTAAGTTGAATAAACCATTTAAAGAGTCATTGAATTAACAAGAAATACATGATCAGAAAGCTGAAAATGGGGCAATTTCTTTAAGAAAAATGGACATTTTGGAGATACAAATATAAGCTTTTAGTATGAGAATTTGAAGGAATACACTGGATGCTTGAGGTGCATTCAGGACATTTTGGCTGCTAATGCTTGTTTCAATCTAGCAGGAATGTTCAATGAAGGAGCTTTTTTAGAAATGGTAACAAAACATTTATTCAACTAAAGAATCAGTCCATGAGACATTCAAAAATTCATATTGAGGCAAGTTTATTTATCCTTTATCCTCCCTGCTCATCTATGAATGTGACTGTGACCTTACTATTTCATTTCATTTAACTACTGAAATCTGTAACATTGAAGATATAATTTAAAACAAGTTTTCAAACTATAAAGATGACAGACTTCTTGTGGAGGGTCAAAGTCTAATTATTTAATAGAAGTTGTTGCTGCAAAACCTGAAAAATGCAGCAGTTACATTAACATAGTATGATACTTTTACTAATGCTGCTGTTAATTCTACAGACATAGTGGGTGAGTCATTGCTGTGATTGATGACATCCCAAGTTTAAAACGTTTGCACAATTTACACAGACCAGCTTTAAATATGCACAACCTTTCATGTAATAAGAGTTTGTCTCAGATAAATACAAACAGATTGCAAAACTTCCTCCTATTTGAGGAACCATTTCCTAGAATGGGAGGCAGAGCCTTCAGTTATCAGGCTCCTCTCCTGTGGAACCATCTCCCAGATTGGGTCCGGAAGGCAGACAACCTCTCTACATTTAAGAGTAGGCTTAAAACGTTCCTTTTTGATAAAGCTTATAGTTAGGGCCGGCCAGGCTTGTCCTGGACCAGCTCCTAGTTTATGCTGCTATAGGCTTAGACTGCCGGGGGACTCCTACTCCCATGATGCACTGAGCTCCTCTCTCCTCCTCTCTCTCTCTATCCATCCATCTATATCCATTAACATTCATGTACCACTAATACATTCAATAACCTAAACTTCTTCCCCAGAGTTGTCTGTGCTTTCTCGTCTCACAGGTAATCTGGGCCTGTAGACGTCCGGATGACAGATTCCAGTCCCGGACCTACTAGCTTCAATGTTGATTTTCAATGTGCTTCTCTCTCTCTCCTATTCTTCCTCTCTCTCCTCTCTACCCCAACCGGTAGAGGCAGATGGTTGCCCACTTTGAGCCTGGTTCTGCCTGAGGTTTCTTCCTGTTCTTGCCATTGTCGCTAAGTGCTTGCTCATGTGGGAATGTTGGGTCTCTTTAAAATGAAACCTGAAGAGTACGGTTTAGAACCTGCTCTATGTTTAAAGTGCCTTGAGATGACTTTGTTGTGATTTGACACTATA